>NC_057798.1:703001650-703189823 GCF_018294505.1 Triticum aestivum | reverse complement strand
GCCCGGCTAACGCCGTGGATCGGCTTCCCTCTCTCCCCCGAACCTCCCAGACACTCCCTCTCCTCTCCAGCTCCTCCCCCTCGCACGCCCCAGCCATGGCCGACGCCATCGCCGCCACCCCCTCGCCGTAGCCACGCCCTCCGTCCACCCCACGCCGTGCCACCGTGTCCAGGAGCTCCGCCGCCGTCCACTTCATCGAGCTAGCCGAGCCCCGTGTGCTCGTGCGGCCCGAGACCACCGCACCGACCTCGCCCGAGCTCGCCGTCGCCGGAGATCCCTTTCAACGCCGTCGCCGCCTCAGCTCGTCCCCGACCCCGCCGGTGGCCTCTACGGGAGCGCTGTGAGCCTAGCTACTCCTCCGACCCTCTCTCTCTCATTCCCGAGCCGTGTAGCCACTGCACGAGGATCACACGCCCGCACCGCCGCGGATCTCATCGCCGACGTGCTTCCGGCCACACTCCGGCCACAAGATGGTGTCCATCTTACTCACCGAGTCCCGCAGCACCTAGCTAGCCACTCCCCGAGCCTCACCGACCCCTCTAGTGCCAAGTTCATCTTCGGCCGAACCCCGGTGGCCGCCAAAGTCGTCGCCGGCGCCAACTCCGGCCACCCCGACCCCAACGGACTCCACCAAGAGCTGCGGCTTGTCCTCAGCTCCACTCCAGTGGTCTCCGCGACCCATTTGGTGGCCGAAATGGCCAAAACCACTCCCGCCGCCGCATCGGGCTCGCCGACGGCTAAACGCCGGCGCCGCTGGCATTGACTTTGACCACGGATGGGCCCTGGTTGACTCCCCTGAGTCAATGACAGGTGGGGCCCAACCCTGTTAATTAAACAGGTTTAGTTTTAATTAAACTTTAATTAAAATAATCACCCTGACATGCAGGACCCACTGTCAGGTTTGACCCAGACCTGTTCCGTTGACCTGCTGACGTCACACTGACGTCAGGCTGACGCAGTAATTGATTTTCTGGAATTATTCTAATATAGGAAATTCCAGAATATAATTTAAACTTCAAAAATTCATAACTTTTATTCTGTAACTCCAAATCAGACAAATTATATATGAAAAATGATCAGAAAAATCCAATCTATCCATCTGTACTATTTTCATGCATGATTAAACAAGTTAACTTGATGTTTAATGCAGAACAAGGAAAAACACTTTAAAGGGCCATGTTTGAGTTTGAAATTTGAACTTTGATTCAAATTGGTTCAAACCCTTCTGGTTTTAGTTGCATTAGCCCAACACACTCATATTGCCATGTTTCATGCATGCATCATATTGTTGCACATTGTTTGGTGATGGTTGTGTATCAGTGTCCCTTGCGACAGGTTCTGTCTCCGAGGAGTACCGTGACTACCCTAACGAAGAACCGTATCAGTGCATCGAACCATCAGGCAAGCAACCAACCATTGATCATATCGATACAATCCCATGTTCTCGCTCCCGCTCTCTCTTTTACTGCATTAAGACAACGCGTTTCAAACTGCTGTGTTGCTACGGTAGTTGAACCCACTTCCTCTGCATGACCTGTCATTGCCACAGTAACTAGATGAAATCCACTAGCATGTGTAGGAGTTGATTGAGCCATATGTATGTGTTGTTCCTACCTTGCTATGCCTGCTATGCTTAGAGTCGTGTCAGGTCTGGTTCATCTGGGTGATGGGCTAGAGTGAAATGATTATGTCGGTAATGAGAGTGGGGTGGTGAACACGATTTGGTAAAGGTATCGATGAGAGGCCATGTAGGAGTACATGGTGGGTTGTTTCATTGAAGCCGATCTTAAGCACTGAGATCTGTATGTGTGATTTAAGATACAGCTACTACCATGCATTGGGCCCTGAAATATGACCCCGCTCGACTTCTTATTCACCCTAGCTCTCTGTCCAGGAGTTGCAAGTAGTTTCTGGTGTTTGTAGCCTACTGGAGGCCGTGGACATCGCTGACCGTAGGGGTGGGCTGTGATGCGGTAGGTACGTGGCCGGGTGTACCGAATACCCGTTAGGTATCTCGGGAACCCTGTTCACATCGTTCGGGGCCGTATGGGAAACCTCGGCCGGACTCCCTGCGTATGGAACCTGGATAGGCGATAAACCTGGACTAGAGGCTTAAGTGTTTAGGTAGGTCGTGGTCTACACCCACGTCGGCTTTCGCTTGAAGTCTGCCGAGCACATGTCGTGTGCAGACGCTAAGTGGTGGAAACATGTATGAAGAAGTACACCCCTGCAGGGTTATCATGATCTATTCGAATAGCCGCGTCCGCGGTAAAGGACTACTTGGTTGCCTATACAGTTCATAGACAAGTAAATGGAAACTACTAAAAGCCTCAAGATAAGTGTGAGTGCCGAGGATGGCGCTTCCGTAGAAAGACGGAGGGGGATCCTCGGTAGTGTATTGAATTGGTGAGTAGTGGACTCGTGTGCGCAAAACCATTTCAAGTTGGAGTCTCGTAGGTTAGCCTAGCCAAGAGTCAAAGCTGGCTTGCTGCAATAACTCCACCAACCCTTCTTGATAATATGCATGTATGTAGGATCTGATGTAAGTCTTGCTGAGTACTTTTGTACTCATGTTGCTATAATTTACATTTTACAGAAGACACTGCAACCCCTTCTGATGGGTTCTACGTAGACGTTGACATCAACGAGTAGGCTAAAGGCCCAGGTGGTGATCCTGAGCTTATGAAGGACCACGTAGTATAGCTAGGCTTTCCAAGCCTCTTTTATTTTACTAGTTGTCTGTACTCAGACAAGTTACTTCCGCTGCTGGTTTGTATGACTGTATGACTTGAATGCTGGGTCGTGAGACCCGTACCTTTGTGTATGTTATGTATGGCTCCCTGAGCCTTAAATAAAGTACTTGTGTCGTAGAGTCATGTTGTGATGCTTCGTTGTATTTGCACATATCGAGCATATTGTGTGTATGATTGAAATGCTTGGTATGTGTGGGATCCGACTATCTAGTTGTTTATCTTTAGTATCCTCTCTTACCGGGAAATGTCTCCTAGTGTTACCGCTGAGCCATGGTAGCTTGCTACTGCTCTGGAACACTTAGGCTGGCCGGCATGTGTCCTTCTCCGTTCCTGTGTCTGTCCCTTCGGGGAAATGTCACACATTGAGTACCGGAGTCCTGTTAGCCTGCTACAGCCCGGTTTACCGGAGTCCTGCTAGCCCAGTGCTACAGCCCGGACCCACTTGCTGATGACCGACACGTTCGAAGCTGGGTCATGGATGCCTGTCCCTGTAAGTCTGTGCCACTTTGGGTTTACGACTAGTCATGTCAGCCCGGGCTCCTTATCATATGGATGCTAGCGACACTATCATATACGTGAGCCAAAAGGCGCAAACGGTCCCAGGCAAAGGTAAGGCGACACCCGTGGGGATACCGTGCGTGAGGCCGCAAAGTGATACGAGGTGTTACCGGCTAGATCGATGTGACATTGAGTCGGGGTCCTGACAAGATGAGTGTCATCCCCTATGCCTCAGCCATATGATCTATTATGTATGCCATGCTGTGTACCAGACCTGATGTAAACCTTGCCTGAAAGTTTGGTAGGAAGGTACCAAAGTAATCCCGGCAAGGAACACTGGACAGCGGTCAAGAATATCCTGAAGTACCTGAAAAGGACAAAGGACATGTTTCTCATCTATGGACGTGACGAAGAGCTCGTCGTAAAGGGTTACGTCGACGCTAGCTTTGACACAGATCTGGATGACTCTAAGTCACAAACCGGATACGTGTATATGTTGAATCGTGGAGCAGTAAGCCGGTGCAGTTGCAAGCAGAGCGTCGTGGCGGGATCTACATGTGAAGCGGAGTACATGACATCCTCGGAGGCAGCGCATGAAGCAATATGGATGAAGGAGTTCATCACCGACCTAGGAGTCATACCCAATGTGTCGGGGCCGATCACTCTCTTCTGTGACAACACTGGAGCTATTGCCCTTGCCAAGGAGCCCAGGTTTCACAAGAAGACCAGGCACATCAAGCGTCGTTTCAACTCCATCCGTGAAAATGTTCAAGATGGAGACATAGATATTTGCAAAGTACATACGGATCTGAATGTCACAGATCTGTTGACTAAACCTCTTCCGCAAGCAAAACATGATCAACACCAGAACTCTATGGGTGTTCGATTCATCACAATTTAACTAGATTATTGACTCTAGTGCAAGTCGGAGACTGTTGGAAATATGCCCTAGAGGCAATAATAAAAGGATTATTATTATATTTTCTTGTTCATGATAATTGTCTTTTATTCATGCTATAATTGTATTATCCGGAAATCGTAATAAACATGTGAATACATAGACCACAACATGTCCCTAGTGAGCCTCTAGTTGACTTGCTCATTGATCAACAGATAGTCATGGTTTCCTGACTATGGACATTGGATGTCATTGATAACAGGATCACATCATTAGGATAATGATGTGATGGACAAGACCCAATCCTAAGTATAGCACAAGATCGTGTAGTTCGTTTGCTAGAGCTTTTCCAATGTCAAGTATCTTTTCCTTAGACCATGAGATCGTGTAACTCCCGGATACCGTAGGAGTGCTTTGGGTGTACCAAACGTCACAACGTAACTGGGTACTATAAAGGTATACTACAGGTATCTCCGAAAGTGTCTGTTGGGTTGACACGGATCGAGACTGGGATTTGTCACTCCGTATGACGGAGAGGTATCTCTGGGCCCACTCGGTAATGCATCATCATAATGAGCTCAAAGTGACCAAGTGTCTGGTCATGGGATCATGCATTACGGTATGAGTAAAGTGACTTGCCGGTAACGAGATTGAACGAGGTATTGGGATACCGACGATCGAATCTCGGGCAAGTAACATACCGATTGACAAAGGGAATTGTATATATACGGGGTTGCTTGAATCCTCGACATCGTGGTTCATCCGATGAGATCATCGAGGAGCATGTGGAAGCCAACATGGGTATCCAGATCCCGCTGTTGGTTATTGGACGGAGAGCCGTCTGGTCATGTGTACGTGTCTCCCGAACCCGTAGGGTCTACACACTTAAGGTTCAGTGGCGCTAGGGTTGTAGAGATATTAGTATGCAGCAAACCGAAAGTTGTTCGGAGTCCCGGATGAGATCCCGGACGTCACGAGGAGTTCCGGAATAGTCCGAGGTAAAGAATTATATATGGGAAGTCGAGTTTCGGCCATCGGGAAAGTTTCGGGGGTCACCGGTATTGTACCGGGACCACCGGAAGGGTCCCGGGGGTCCACCGGGTGGGCCCACCCATCCCGGAGGGCCCCATGGGCTGAAGTGGGAGGGGAACCAGCCCCTGGTGGGCTGGTGCGCCTCCCCTTGCCCCCCTGCGCCTAGGGTTGGGAACCCTAGGGAAGGGGGCGCCTCCACTTGCCTTGGGGGGCAAGGCACCCCCTTGGCCGCCGCCCCCCTTGGAGATTCAATCTCCTAGGGCCGGTGCCCCCCCCCTTAGGGACCCTATATAAAGAGGGGGGAGGGAGGGCAGCCGCACCCTTGAACTTGGCGCCTCCCTTCCCCCTTGCTACACCTCTCCCTCCCGCAGACGCTTGGCGAAGCTCTGCCGGGATCCCTGCTGCATCCACCATCATGCCGTCGTGCTGCTGGAGCTTCATCAACCTCTCCTTCCCTCTTGCGGGATCAAGAAGGAGGAGACGTCACGCTGACCGTACGTGTGTTGAACGCGGAGGTGCCGTCCGTTCGGCGCTAGGATCTCCGGTGATTTGGATCATGACGAGTACGACTCCCTCAACCCCGTTCTCTTGAACGCTTCCGCTCGATCTACAAGGGTATGTAGATGCACTCCCCTCTCTCGTTGCTAGATGAACTCATAGATTGATTTTGGTGAAACCGTAGAATTTTTTTATTTTCTGCAACGTTCCCCAACAGTGGGCGCATGGCAGCTTGGCATCGCCGGAGCGGGCGCGCGGACGCATGGCAGTCGTCCACGCTGGAGCGAACAGGGGCGCGGACGCACTGGATCTTGGTCTTGACGGAGTGGGCGCACGACAGCTCGTCCTCGCCGGAGCTGGCTCGTTCGTGGGCGCGCGGGATTTCGGCCTCGCCGGAGCGGGCTGGGCCGTGGGCGCGCGGGCGCACGGCAGCTCGACCTCGCTGGAGCGGGCTACGAGCACCGGCCAGCGTAGCTCCGCATGTGCCCTTCCCTTGTCCGTCTACAGCAACAACCAGCGGCCGATTAGCTTGGATTCTTTTTTTGTTGTTGATTTTGACCGGTCCTTGTGTGACCAGTTAGCGCCGTTTACGGGTGTGACGGGTGCCGTCTCCACCCCATCCATGTGGCACCTCACAGTGGCGCCCATCTATCAGATTTTTTGCATCAAACCACTGTAAGTAATGCATTAGTGTTTTTTAAAAACTGTCAGTGCAATGTTGGCAGTTTGTTTTAGAAAAAGAAAGATGATGGTTTTTTGATTTAGGGTCCCCAATTGCGATGGTTTTTTGCAATTTACTCTCCGAAGAGGCATCATGCCGACATGTCGATGCGGTTGACGCAAAGAAGTGAGAAATTGTTTCCCTATAAATACAGGCCGTACGTGGGCTTCGCCGATAAAAGGTGTGCGGAGCTAGCTGCGATGGAGTTCGGTTCCATCACCGCCTCCCAGACGCCTCAACCGCCGGCGGTGGCGATGGAGCGCATCTATAAGTCGGAGGACCTTGCAAGGTTCGAGCCACGGCTCACAGTTGTCAATCGGGAGAGATCGGAGCTCCTCCAGAAGATCCGCGGCTCGTATGATCGTGCCCGCGAGCGGCTCGCCACGGCGACGACATTCACAGAGGAGGTATTCCCCGGCGCCGGCCTCTGCATTGGCCTCCTCGACCCGACCACCAACATAATCTACAACACCCTCGTCGCCTCCAGCCTCTGCACCGAGAAAATCCAGGGCTGCGACATGGCCGAGCGCTCCATGGACGGCCTCGTCGCCTTCCTCACCACCTTCTTCCGCTACCTCACGGACTGGGACTCTAGGAGGCCGTGCGCTACTTGCTCCGCGCCGACGCCGACCTCGTCTACGCGGTGCGCGTCGTCGCGCATGGCCGGTCTCTCTCCCCCTTCCACCTGAACTCTGACGCCAGCAAGCCCGTCGTACACACTGCCCTCATGTGCGCCGCGCTAGCCTCCAAGCACACGGATGACCACCACCTCGTCGACACCTCGCTGTCGCCGGTTCGCCCTCTGGAAGAAGCCGCCCACGCGATCCAGAATGACATCAATAAATTCACCTGTGTATTCAGCCCACGGCATGAGGGTCCTGGCATGCAAGCGCAACAACCCCTTGATGATTTCGCTTGGAAGCGTGCACTCGAGCTCCGTCAGTCACCAGCAACCGTCGTGCCGCATCGACCTTACTGGTCCCTCAAATTTCTGCTCCCCTAGCGCATCCACGCCTTCTACCTTAAGGCACTCTCCCTGTTGCCCGCGACCGAGCTCCGGTCTTGCTACCACCGCAGCATGCTCAAGGCTGGCCACTGCTACGGCCCCTTCGACCCCGTCTCCAACATCATCATCAACACCGTCTGGTACAACACCGTCTCCCCACCGAGCCAAAGACCTGAGATTGACATGATCAGTACCGGCAGTCTGTTGCGCATCGAGGCTCGCTCGCTCTTTCTACGGCCTGGTTTCCTTCCTCTGCACTTCCGGCAAGAACCTCTATGAAGCCATGCGCTTCCTGCTCATTACTGATTGCACTCTGGGGAAGAGTGCTGCACCCATCTCGAACCCTTTGGCTCACTTCGGGGATCAAGACAAAATCTGTCATGCCTTCAGGGCTGCCGGTGTAGCTGCTTGGCACCCCGACCCTGTCGCGCAAGTAGAGTTTATTTCCTCATGCAGTCATACAATGTCATGTCTGAAGATTAATGCTCCACTCGACTCTGCTGATGTTGACCGCATTACCAGAGAGATGTTTCAAGGACGACCGACCCCTGGAAATTCACTGCAGCATCAGGCAGTTCCCATGCCCAAGCTCTCCCGATATGAAATTGCCCACCAGGGCTCTGAACCTGATTGTCTTTGGGTGGTCTGCCCCTGAAATTGCATTTACTGAGAGCAGCAGCTCCTCTTCTACTGCCTCCTGCATTGCAATAGCATCCAACACCGCATCTGGAATTCTGTCCATGTCAACTTGCTCAGTTACTATAGCCTGGACAGCAGCTGGATTTTGCTTGGCACACACATGCCCCGGGGTAAACTTCTCCCCACAACTAAAACATAGTCCATTGGCTCGCCTATAATCCTTGAGCTGCCTGGCCTTCCACAGATCTCCTGATGAGGATGGTTGCCTGCTATCGGTCCTAGAGAACGGTTGTTTGGATTGAAACTTGCCGTTCCTTTGTCTAGCCATGGTGGCTTCCTGCACTGTTGCAAAAGCTACTGCAGCCGTGATGGATATGGAAAATTGTATCTCTACCGCTCCCTTGAGCTCCTCCTTCAGCCCTAACATAAATCTGGTTACCAAGAAAGTCTCACTAACTGCTGGCTCATAAAGCTTGATCTGATACATTAATTGGAGGAACTCCCTTTTGTACTCCTCCACCGTTCCCTTCTGTTTCAGAAGAAGTAGGGCTCTCATTGTTTCTCTATGCACATTCACATCAAATTCTGCAAGCACAGCCTCTCTGAAACTCATCCAATCCACCCAGCCAACTGACAATTTGTATGAATGATACCAATGAGCTGCATCCCCTTCCAAATGCAGAGTTAATGAAGTGACTTTGAAATTTTCTGGAATGTCATACAGTGCAAAGTAAGCATCACAGCCATCCAGCCAGATTCGGACATCCTTACCATCAAATTTGGGAAAATTCATCTTAGGCATCCAGCTGCGGCGAGCAGACGCTGCATATCACATCTAGCCGTGTCGGGCTGATACGGAAATGTTGCCGGTCGCGGAATCTGCAAGGGTGGAGGAGGGGGCCGAGGTGGTGGTGACTGAATGATCCCTTCCTGCCCTGCGGCCCCTGGTGAGCTTGGACTTGCGGCAGATTTGGCCACTCTTGCGGCAACCACCTGGTCCTGCCTTACATCCGTCAGAGAGTTCATGGTGAGATTTACCTTTGCTTGCACCGCATCGATGCGCCCTGTTTGCTCTTCCATCCGCTTGTCCAGAGCATCTACCCGTGAGGAAATCGCATCGATCCCCTCCACCTTGTCCCTGACGAACTTGAGCGCTTCCAGCTCCTTCATGATGCGCTCCTCGAATGCCTCCATCGCGGAGAGCACCTGCCTTGCCTACGCGCTAGGCTTGGACGGCGCCGTCGCGGCTCCCGCTCCGAACTGGCAAACCCGCTTTTGGAATTACGCAGATCAAGCCCGAGAGAGATCTGCAACCTTCTGCAGGATCTTACTGCACAGTCAAGAGAGTAAGGAAGCGCGAACGGATCGAACGCAGCTCTGAATACCAACCGTGATAGCCATGGATCCCTGGGATGGGTAGGTGGAGGAGATGGGGAAGAGAAGATAGGCTTGGGGAGGAAGAAGAAGAGGACGGGGAAAGAAGATTCTATTCTTTTTCTTCGATAAACACCTACAGGAGATGACTGCGGTTTATAACCCACCGCTCACACGCACCCTCACACCCTAGCTACTTTCCAGCTGTCGCCCTGGGCCCACTGGCCAGCTACACTCCGCCTTTCTTCAGACACTGTCGTCGCTTGTCTCTGAATCCTTGCCCAGGTAGTCTATCTCTACTGCCAAGGCACCCTTCTCTGAACCACTGCCATGGTAGTTCTCCCCGTCACTTGTATCCGTCAATGCTTGCACCATAGTGCTGACAGGTGCGTCTCGTCGCGCATGGCCGGTCTCTCTCCCCCTTCCACCTCAACTCTGACGCCAGCAAGCCCGTCGTACGCACTGCCCTCATGTGCGCCGTGCTGGCCTCCAAGGACGCGGACGCCCACCACCTCGTCAGCGCCTGGCTATCGCCAGTTCGCCCTCTGGAAGAAGCCGCCCACGTGATCCAGAATGACATCAATAAGTTCACCTGTGTATTCAATTTCAACGCATGGCATGCAAACGCAACCCCTTGGTTTCGCTTGGAAGCGCGCACTCGAGCTCCGTCAGTCACCACTCACCACCAACCGTCGTGCCGCATCGACCTTACTGGTCCCTCAAATTTCTGCTCCTCCAGCGCATCCACGCCTTCTACCTCAAGGCACTCTCCCTGATGCCGGCGACTGAGCTCCGGTCTTACTACCACCGCAGCATGCTCAAGGCTGGCCACTGCTATGGCCCCTTCGACCCCGTCTCCAACATCATCATCAACACCATCTGGTACAACACCGTATCCCCACCGAGCCAAAGACCTGAGATTAACATGATCAGTACCGGCAGTCTGTTGCGCATCGAGGCTCGCTCGCTCTTTCTATGGCCTGGTTTCCTTCCTCTGCACTTCTGGCAAGAACCTCTATGAAGCCATGCGCTTTCTGCTCATTACTGATTGCACTCTGGGGAAGAGTGTTGCGCCCATCTCGAACCCTTTGGCTCACTTCGGGGATCAAGACAAAATCTGTCATGCCTTCAGGGCTGCCGGTGTGGCTGCTTGGCACCCCGACCCAGTCGCGCAAGCAGAGTTTATTTCCTCATGCAGTCATACATTCTCATGTCTGAAGATTAATGCTCCACTCGACTCTGCTGATGTTGACCGCATTACCAGAGAGATGTTTCAAGGATGACCGACCCTGGAAATTCACTGCAGCATCAGGCAGTTCCCATGCCCAAGCTCTCCCGATATGAAATTATCCGGACCGATGAGCATACAAGAATCTCTAAAAAAGTCAGAGCGGCGCTGGCCTAATATGCACCGGAAATCAGAGTTAGTTCATCTTGAGATTTGTATCTTCACTTCTAGTAATTATCACCCAGCTGACATGTTACAGTCACTGATTTGCTGCTTTCCTATGCCCACTTATAAAGGAACTGTATGATCTTCATGTCATTTGTGGCGTCAACCATAATGTGTCTGGCCCTGTGTACTGCATGGATACTAACAAACCCGTTTTCATATATCATCACATTCATGTTAATTTTCTGGCAAGTCCAAGAGGTGGAAATCCAAAACTCTTCTTCGCTGAACTTAGCAATGACCACGAGGCAGAGGATGGAGGTGGGAAGGTCTTGTGTTGTCCTGTGGATTTCCCCAAACCACACCAAGGTATCTTATATTTTTTCATACAGCAAGTAGACTAAACCTGCATGGTAACGTTTGCCTTTTTAAGTCTCAACGTTCTACTGCTAGTTTTTCGACAAAGGGTGCAATGCTCTACTGCTAGTGACAAAGATACAATAGTTTTTAAAATAAAATGGAACATATATATATCTCATCCTGCAGCTTGGGAAAGTTTGAACATTCAGACCAACCCCACTACTCCCTGGTATTGTGGCCATATCTGACTTTACTACTGTTTTGTGTACATGTATTCCAAATTTCAAACCAATACATCACAGTGTTCCCTCCCAAGCTACCACTGGCAGTGCAAGAACCACTAGATAATTAGTTCAAAGTATAGGCCCTGGTCATCCAAATCTCATCTACTACATTCTGGTTAATATTTTCGGTTTGATCTAAAGCCCAGATGTTCAACAAACCGATGATTTACTTCTCTTGCTCGAAGTTGCTATCCAGCAGGGCTCGAAGTTGCTCAATAAGTTGGCTGAACCAAGTTTAACTTTTCCAAGATGCATATCCTGATATGAATTAGATTTATCTGGTAGATACCCATACTAGATCATACCGATTATTTTTGTTGCCGATAGGTTGTGCTAAATTTCATTTTACAACAACTTCTTTTTATTGCCTATAGGTTGTGCTAAATTCTATAGTGGGTGCTAATCTAGTTATCTTGTTTGTGTGCTTTAGAACTATTAGAGTACGTAATGGGCCTAATGGACCCATTAGTTTTTAGGGTTAATTAGAGGTAAGGGTCATTTGCTTAGGGGTCAAGTAAGCCTTGCTTGGGAGTTAAGTAAACCTCTCTATATAAAGAGAGGAGATGTATCAATCTAATCAAGCAAGAATTAAGAAGGAAATCCCTTCCCTCTTGCCCGGCCGTGGGCAAAAAGGCTCCGGCCGGCCCTCTTGCGTCCTCGTTCTAGCAGCGCCATAACAATTTGGTATCACCTAGCTTTGGTTCGATCATGTCTTCACCGCCGCCAAGCCCGTCTCTTCCGCTGCCGGTCACCTTGTCGCCTCCGGCGACCACCACGACCGTCGCCCCGCTCCTGCCCGCACCGTGGTCCTCCGTCGCGCCCGCCCCCGCCGTCCTCACCTGGGAGGAGGTGTCCGGGGTGCTGCGGGACCTAACCCAGGCGGTCCAAGAGATCCACCTATTCTTGGCCGGGTCCAACGGGCCGCACCCGGCTGCGCCGCCCATCACCACCTCCGCCCCGCCATGGCTGCCGCCGCCCCAGGCAGCCTTCTCCGCGCTCGTCGGGCCGCTGCAACTGCCATCCATCGCCACCACCGCCCAGCCCTGACCGCAGTCGCAGCTGCCGCTCCTGGCGGTCTCCGCCGCGCCCGGCGCTCCGCCGCAGCAGCCGCCGCTGCTGCCCGACGCGGCACCGCAGTAGCCGCTGCAGCTCCAGCAGGCACCGTCGGTCAGCTCCGCCGCCCAGTATGGGATGCCCTACGACGGGAGTGCGACGAACTCGTTCCCATCAGCGCCGCTGCCATCCCAGGGTGTCCACATCCAGCAGATCAAGTCCCCGCCGTCACCGTCACCGCTTCCATCTTGGATCGCTACCTGCCACGTGTCGGCGGCGGTGAGGCTGCAAGCTGCTGCGCGCGGCCTCCTAGCGCGTCGGCGTGTGCGAGAGATGTGTGGTCTGCAGTTGCTGCTCCTCCAAGTTGCCCTTCGCTGTGCAAAGGACCTCGATCTCGTCCGCTGCATCGGGGATCTTGGGCATGCGGTTTCCCCCACGGGTGGCGGGCATGCTGTTTTCCCCGCGGGCAGCGACCTCAAAGTCTGCGACATCGGCGGTTGGGGGGAGCTCCCCTCGTCATTCTCCATCGCAAGCCCTTCACTCTTCCCTGTGCGGTGCAGACCAACAGCCGTCCAGCAGGGAGAAGGCATGGTGTCACCGACAGCAGCGCACCGCGTAGCACCACTGCATTCCGCCACCGGCCACCGTGAGGGCGCCTCTGCTGGCCACTCTTGCGACCACTTCCAGGTGGTCATCCACATGCACTCTTTGTGTCCAGGTGGTGGCCATGGGATCCAGATGGCTGTACACGTGCACGTCCGACGTGCAGATGGTGTCCACTTTTTGTTAAGGGGTCCAAAATAAAGTATCCCAGTCCATTTCAGGTTAAGAATAATAAAACAAGCCGAGATGTAAAAGGCTTGTTTTTAGGTGTTAGGTTTGTGTTACTCGTGGTTATAAGTTGGTTAGGCTGCAGCTCGAGGACAAGCTGCATGTCCAAGTGGGGTGTAGTGTTAGAGTACGTAATGGGCCTAATGGACCCATTAATTTTAGGGTTAATTAGAGATAAGGGTCATTTGCTTAGGGGTCAAGTAAGCCTTGCTTGGGAGTCAAGTAAACCTCTCTATATAAAGAGAGGAGATGTAGCAATCTAATCAAGCAAGAATTAAGAAGGAAATCCCTTCCCTCTTGCCCGGCCGTGGGCAAAAAGGCCCCCGGCCGGCCCTCTTGCGCCCTTCTTCTAGCAGCGCCATAACAAGAACAAACCCGCTGCATGTACTGTGACCACGAAGGGACTAAAATTGTGCACCTGGCTATGGAGGAATTCCAGTTCAAAGGGAGCGACTTGGAGTTTCAGAACATGGCCTATGGAATAGATCCCTACGAAGAGGAACCCTATCCAGACGGCGTTATGCAGTTCCACACGAACTATAGGATCATCAGCTTCTCATGCGAGGCATTAGATCATCTGGGAGCAGTGGACGACGACACTGACGAGGAATACGACAGTGATTATATTAGCGAATCTGAATCTGAGTGAGGGGCTAGCATTACTCACACAGGAATAGTTATTTTCCAACCCGATTGAAGAAATTGCCAAGTCTGAGGTCCCACCCGTTCGTTTTCTACTTTGCTGTAGCCTAAGTTAAGATATTTCCAGAAGTCATAGCCCTACGTGTCTTGTGAACGTGCCGTTTACTTTGTGTAATACTGTTGGATGTGTTCGGAGTATTCTGAATACATGGAAAACCTTGATTACATCACCATTTGTTTATGCATGCAATATTATGAATGATCACGCAATCTCTCTTGAAATTTCAAACGCCAAAACCCGACAAGCCAAAAGGAACACAAGTATTTCATCACAAATCGGTATTTTCTAGTTGAAGATTGCTTTGAGCTGGATTGTTAAATTAAAGATGAGCAACTTAATGCCCTCCAAGGATTTGAATAAAGTATATGCAATAGGTTTGGATATGAATAAAGTATCTGCAACATGTTTTGCTCTTTCCCGAACCCATAGAATTGATCAAGCTGTTGGAATTGTCTTGTCACCTTCTTTTAGGTGTTTTTAAACCTCTTACGGATTTGTAAACTAGTTGAATACTTCTCAAACAAATCCTAAATGTGCTAGGTTATAATAACTGCACCAACAACTTAGTACCAAAAAAGATGTGGAATTGAGGGATACAAGCAAGCAATTCAAACTTATCAAAAGATATATCGATGATAAACCGATGTACTTCCCGGAGTCCAAATATCCATCGGTATTCAACTCTTTGTTGCAGAGGCAGGGCCAACCTATGCCCTTAGACGACAAGCAATGTCTCATCTTTTTCACAGAAAGCCTCGGCCAATCGATTTCCAAGATCCCTTCACTACTACATATCTTCTTCTCTACTCCAAAGGCGACAAGCTCCCTAAACATTCTGCAAACCGGGGCCTGTCCAGTGAGGTAACACCAACAAACTGCGTAGGAGGCGGTGGCCTCTAAGAGTGACAACCTCTCGAAATCTCACTTGAACCAACACAAAGTGCACAAACCAATGCAACAAATGTAAAGAAAAGCACCTTGTGCTCAAGTCCTCTCTCAAATCTCACTCGAAAAAGCTCTTGTAGTGAATTTATGAGAGAGGACATGAACAATGGATTAGGACAACAAAATGATTTCTAGATAGATGGAGGTTTGGACATTGGAGGAGGAGGAGCTAAAAGGTCCAACAATAGGGGGAAATAAGATCTTGAGCCTCTCATCCCATTCGGGAAGAAGGGGGTTTTATGTCCCGCCCGAATCAACCCTTTTGGTGATTTCTGCAATCCGTTAGAAACCCCCCGACACCATTTAGAGCTCTGAGAGCAACTTCAATGGGGTGACCCATTTCGTCCGCCCGCGTCCGTTTGGGTCGGCGCGGACAGAAAAGACGGCCCAACGCGCCGACCTAAACGGACGCGCGTCCGCTTTCGTCCGCCTGCCGACCCATTCCCGTCCCATTTTTGAGCCGGTTTTGCGTCGGCACGGACACAAGACGGACACGCGCGCACGCCCTCTCTCCTCCCCACGCGTGCACAACCTCCACCGCCGGCTTCATGACCGATGCCGCCGGCCATTTTTCCAATAAAAAAGGATACATAGATAGTTCTTGTGTACACAGATAAAAGAAAAGATCAACTACTCGTCGCTTTCCGATTCTGACTCGGTAATGTCCTCCTCCGACATATGAATATAGGCGTCATCAGCATGCTCGTCCGCGAAGTCCCACCCCGATGTTTCTCGCAGCCTCAGTCTCATTTGAGCGGTCAGCTTTCGCGTACGCTTGCCCTCCCGATAGGCGGCTCGCTCCGTCCTCCTGGCATTCCTCTCCATCCTCCTCTGCTCATAGAACTGACGTTCGTCAATGATGTCCTGCGGGAAGCGTTCGCGCCACACCACCAAGGCTTGCACGTTCATCTCGGCGAGGGCGAGGTGACGCATCCGCCTCCGGTGGACGCGACGATCCTCGTCGGTGAAAAGCCGTGGCAGAGGCGCCAGATCCTGCGCCCGCTGGCTCGACGCGTCGGGAAAATTCATCTCCCGTCTCGGCCGCCGGAGGCGGCACGCCGCCGCATCGTACGCGCGGGCCGCCTACTCAGCGGTGTCGAGGGTGCCGAGGATGAGCCGCTTCTCGCCAAACAAGATCTCGACGGAGAAGGCGACGGAGCGGCGCTCGCGGACTCCATGAAAATCCGAAGCGTCGAGTATGCGCATCGACATGCTGGCGCACAGGCGGCGAGGCTAGTGAGAGGGGGCGAGATGAGTGGGCGGCGGTGGCGGACTGAGTGTGGAGGGAGCGCCATCTTTATAACGAGCGCCGGCCGTGGGCGCCAAAATGCGCGCGCAAATACTGCCCGTGCTCTGGAGCGCCAAAGCCAGCGCGCGCTAGGCCGAAGTTCCCCTGCGCGCGCGAACCTTTCCCGCGCGCTGGCATGGCCGCTAGCATGATCTAAAGCGCGCACGGTCATGAAATGGGTCGGCGCGTTGGGCGCGCTGCCGACCCAAATCTAAAAGAGGGCGGACGACGGGGGGGTGGCCGACCCAAATGGACAAAAAGCGGACAAAAGAGCCGTCCGTTTGGGTCGGCCCGTTGGAGTTGCTCTGAATGCCCAAAACTTTCGGGCCAACCTTTGGCCACATCCAAAAGTCCCTGGAACCGTCCGAAGGGTCCAGATCATGCAGAAATAGCCAATGGCACGACACGAAAACACGTGTAACTTTTTCATGTGAACTCTGTTTTCGAGGGTCTTGGGCCTGTTTTGAAGCTAAATAAAAGATCTAGGTCCTCACAAAGAGTACCAACCAAGATCAACCAAAATGGATGATGCAACACATGAAAAGGTTTGGTCACTCTACATATGACGCGATCAAGCTATTCGCGCAATAGCCGTCTAACAGTATGGCAATGAAGTTATAAACGGGTCTCCCACCTAGCACCTTGAGACTGATAAAACTATGAAAACCGAGCAAGGAATAGCTTTGACACCCTGAGGTGTTTTTTTTATGCAATGTGATGTTCAATTGTTAGGATACAAATTTTTATTCTTATATATGTGAGAAATAGATAAAATTTGGATATACTAAATACATGAGAATCATATACATTTTCTATGTTTTTAGATGTTAAGCACGTTGTGGTTAACTAGCCTTTCCATGGCTTGAATCGGTTGGACCTGCACTGTGTATATTCTTCACTAACCTATTATTGATAGTATGTTAAATTGTTAATCCCCACTTAACCTAAGCAATATCCACTTTATGTAACAGCAGTGAAACAAATGAGGGATACTGAAGTTTACCATGAAGGTTTGCACATGCCCCTTTGGCTTATAGCACATCATTGTGCAATTGCATTTTTTTTCAAATATTTAGTTTCTAATATCTAGGTCTTGCAAGTACGCCCTAGTATGAGAGGCTTAGACCCACGGTTCGACCCATTGCATATGGAAAAAATGAGATGTATATGAATATCAGTGAAGTCACAAAACTCAGAAAGATTGTTAGGATAAAGAAGGCAGCGAAGAAAAATAACAAACTCTTTGCCTATGCAATGAAGAAGAAATCAGTCAACTATAGGATGGTACTAATTCTCTTACTTGTTTTTGTTTCTATATGCACACCATGTCAATATTTAGAAACGTATTTATGCATATTTTTATTTTCAGTTTTTTCCAAAGAAGTTCACCGATGATTATCTCTTGTACCCCTGTAAGCTCAAGAGTCAAGGAAGGTATTCATACAACACCCATGGTATAATATTGAAGGCTTTCTCAAGAGGGCAAAGGATGGGCAGGCGATCATCCACAAACGTTGGACTAAAGTAGCAAGGAACTTCAACATCGCCGAAGGCTCAATATTCGTGTTCCGTTTCAACAGTTTTCTAGATGAGATTCATTTGTCTATTTACTATCTATGATGCTGCTTTCCAAACTTTTACTGTTACATGTGAAACTTGGTGCTTATGTACTAAACTAGCTATCAATTGTACTTTGTTGTGGTGAATTAGCTATCTGGTATGCACTGTAGTGCCAACTATAGAATTCTGGTGACCATTAGATGAATTCAAAATATATTATGTGTCTGATATGAAATCATGGTAAACATTTAATTTGTTTGATATGAAATGTCAATTTGCTATTATATGGATTAACAGTCATGGGCTAATAAACATGTTAATTGGGTCAATGTGTTGCACAAGATTACATATTAAGTACCGGCGGCGATGACCACTCAAAACACACGCAGTTGCTACAAAAAAAGTGTGTGGGTCAATGAATGACCACACACGATGCCGTCTAGGACAACCGTTTGCGATACACCAATAGGCCGCAAACATTTACAACAAGAAAGGTGTATGTGATGGATCACTCTATCTCACACGATTTTCTCAGACAAATCATGTGTGTTGCACCACTAGTACAAAATCGGGCTTTAGTCCCAATTCGTAAGGACCTTTAGTGCCGGTTCTGCAACCGGCACTAAAGGGTGGGGGACTAAAGCCCCCTTTCCCCTTTAGTGCCGGTTCATCACGAACCGGAATCAAAGACCCACCATGTGGCACGAGCCTGCGCCGGGGGGCCGGGGGCCTTTAGTCCCGGTTGGTTACACCAAGCGGGACTAAAAGGTTTAGAGGTTTATGGTTTATTTTTCCTTTTAATTTTGTGTTTTCTATTCAATTCTTTTTCATTTCAAACATATTTTACGCTACTACATATTGTACACGTTATATATGAATTCGATGATATATATGCATAACGTGTATAATATGTAGTTCAAAGGACGCGACTTGGAGTTTCAGAACATGGCCTATGGAATAGATCCCTACAAAGAGGAACCCTGTCCAGATGACGTCATGTAGTTTTCGCGAACTATAGTATCATCAGCTTCTCATGCGAGGCATTAGATCATCTGGGAGCAGTGGACGACGACACCGACGACGACACTGACGAGGAATATGACAGCGATTATATTAGTGAATCTGAATTTGAGTGAGGGGACGGGTTTGGCTAGCATTGCTCACACATGCACAATTATTTTCCAACCCGATTGAAGATATTGACAAGTCCAGGTCCCACCCATTGTTTTCTACATTGTTGTAGCCTAAGTTAAGATATTTCCAGAAGTCATAGCCCTACCTGTCTTTTGAACGTGTCGTTTACTTTGTGTAATACTGTTGGATGTGTTCGGAATATTCTGAATGCATGGAAAACCTTGATTACATCACCATTTGTTTATGCATGCAATATTATGAATGATCACGCAATCTCTCTTGAAATTTGAAACGCGCAAAACCCGACAAGCCAAAAGGAACACAAGTATTTCATCAGAAACCGGTATTTTCTAGTTGAACATTGCTTTGAGCTAGATTGTTAAACTAAGGACGCCGCTAACTGCCACACGTGTGGGCGTTAAGGAATCTGCCCACACGTTCTGTGTGATGCCTAAGAGGACCAGCCCACATGTCTGTGTGTGGGCAAAACAACTAGCACCCACACGCCACTTTTTTCCCTTCCGGTCCCTCTTACACGCGTGCGTGTGGGCGAAATAGATAACGCCCACACGCCCGGTACGTAAGGCCCGCACGCCCCACGCGACACTTTACCGCGCGCCCCGCAGTTGTCATGGGCCGGACCCTCGTCCATGTTCATTTAAGTGCATTTGCCATGTCACTGAACTACGGTTGCCATGTCGGACAACTACAGTTGCCATGTTTGCTCAACTGCAGTTGCCATCTCAGGTCAAAGTTTCAGATTGCCATTTTTTGGACAACTACAGCTGTTGCCATGTGTGGTCTGGTCTACTGCAGTTGCCATGATTTCAAAACTTTAGGAGTTGCCACCTACTAACACTAGGCAGTTGCCATGTAGCGCTACAAAAAAAAGCATGGCAAAAAACATGTTCAGGTAAAAGAGAGAGTTGCCATGTGCTCACAAGCACGCTAGGCCAGTTGCTATTTAAAACAGAAAGAGTTGCCATCTGCTTACGTGCACGCTAGGGCAGTTTGCCATGTACCATGCCAAACATATGACAACTGAGATGTTCGGGTAAAAAAAAAAGAGAGTTGCCATCTGCTTGCAATCACACTAAGGCAGTTGCCATGTACACTACAAAACGCACGGCAACTGGCAGCTTGGGTGTGGGAGAGGAGGCGGGCGTGTGGGCGAGATGGCAAACTGCCCACACACTAGCCCTTGGGCGTGACTGAAACTGGTGTGTGGGCGAACTGCTAAACGCCCACACACCAGCCCCTCCGTGTGGTAAAACGGATGTGTGGGCGACCTCTCTCACACACCACACACGCAAGTTGTCCTACGTGGCATACAAAATCAGCTAATTCGTGCCAAGATTCATGCAGAAGTTACTGGACGGTGATGGAGGCGTGTGGGTGAGTTGGCTAACGCCCACACGTGTGGGCATTAACATTTCCGTAAATTAAAGATGGGCAACTTAATGCCCGCCTAGGATTTGAATAAAGTATGTGCAATAGGTTTGGATAAGAGTAAAGTATCTGCAACATGTTTTGCTCTTTCTCGAACCTGTAGAATTGATCAAGTTGTTGGAATTGTCTTGTCACCTTCTTTTAGGTGTTTTTGAACCTCTTACGGATTTGGTAAACTAGTTGAATACTTCTCAAACAAATCCCACATGTGCTAGGTTATAATAGCTGCACCAACAACTTAGTACCAAAAAAGATGTGGAATTGAAGGATACAAGCAAGCAATTCAAACTTATCAAAAGATATATCGATGATAAACCGATGTACTTCCGGGAGTCCAAATATCCATCGATATTCACCTCTTCGTTGCAGAGGCAGGGCCAACCTATTCCCTCAGAAGACAAGCAACGTCTCAGCCAATCGATTCCCAAGCTCCCTTCACTTGTACATATCTTCTTCTCTACTCCAAAGGCGACAAGCTTCCTAAACATTCCGCAAATTGGGCCTGTTCAGTGAGGTAACACCACCAAACTGCCTAGGATTAGGAGGCGGTAGCCTCTAAGAGTGACAACCTCTCGAAATCTCACTTGAACCAACAGAAAGTGCACAAACCAATGCAACAAATGTAAAGCAAAGCACTTTGTGATCAACTACTCTCTAAAATCTCACTCCAAAAAGCTCTTGTAATGGAGGGATGGGAGAGGACATGAACAATGGATTAGGCCAACAAAATGATTTCTAGATAGATGGGGGTTTGGACTTTGGAGGAGGAGCTTAAAGGTCCGACAATGCGGGGAAATCAGATCTTGAGCCTCTCATCCCGTTGAGGAAGAAGGGGTTTTATGTCCCGCCCGAATCAACCCCTTTGGTGATTTGTGCAATCTGTTAGAAACCCCTATGAACCATGTAGAGCTCTGAATGCCCAAAACTTCTGGGCCAACCTCCGGGCACATCCAGAAGCTCCCTGGAACCGTTCGAAGGGTCCAGATCATGCAGGAATAGCCAATGGCATTGAGGGAGTCCTGGATTTGGGGCTATTCGGACAGCCGGACTATATACATTGTCCGGACTATTGGAGCGTGAAGATACAAGACTCAAGATTCCGTCCCGTGTCCGGATGGGATTCTCCTTTGCGTGGAAGACAAGCTTGGCGATTGGGATATTGTATTTCCTTCCTTCTAACTGACTCCATGTAAACCCTAGCCCTCTCCGGTGTCTATATAAACCGGAGAGGATGGTCCTTAGAAGGCTGATCACAATTACAATCATACCATCATAGGCTAGCTTCTAGGGTTTAGCCTCTACGATCTCATGGTAGATCTACTCTTGTACTACTCATATCTTCAATATTAATCAAGCAAGAAGTAGGGTTTTACCTCCATCGAGAGGGCCCAAACCTGGGTAAACATTGTGTCCCTTGCTTCCTGTTACCATCAACCTAAGACGCACAGATCGGGACAGATCTTCGTGTTCGGCGGCTTCGCACTGCGGGCCAACTCGCTTGGCCATCTGGAGCAGATCGATAGCTACGCCTCTGGCCATCAGGTCAGGTTTGGAACCCAAAACTACACCCCCGACATCCGCGGAGACTTGATCCGCGATGGATTCGGGCCCATGTCAGGTGCACCGAACAATCACGACGAGCATGACCTAGGTCAGCAGTCGGACAACATTCAGAACATCACACCTGCCACCGCTCCGGACTTTGTTCCAGAGCAGGCCTTGCCTTGTGAGGATGGGTGGATGGACCCCGCCCCGAAGACCACACACCCATCGGCTTTAGAGCCGAACACAGACTCCTCCCCAAAAGAGATCTATATATCCGGACCCCCGAACTCATCTCCGGTCGTGTGTTCCGGACCGCGCGCATCCGAGCCCATCGAATCTAGCTGGGACCAAGTTATGGAATTCGTCACCGCATATATCTTTCAGCACTCACCCTTCGGAGACGTGCTAAGTTCATTAAGGTCTCTCTCTCTCTCTGTCAGGAGACTCCTGGCCGAACTATGTCCGGCCCGTGTGGGATACGGAAGACGAAGAAAATCGCAACCCACCGACCACCCACTTTATAGCCACTGTCGATGACCTAACAGACATGCTTGACTCCAACCCCAATAACATCGACGGTATGGACGACGATGTAGGGGACGATCTAGAACCACCTCCCACGGGGCGCTGGATAGCCACTTCATCATACGACGTCTACATGGTAGACACTCCCAAAGAAGACAAAGGTGACAAAAAGGACAATCCAGAAGGCAAAACCCCCGGGCAAAAACCAAAGCGACGTCGCAGACGCTGTTCCAAGTCCAGCAACAGTAAAAATAGCGACAAGAGCGCCAGAAAGATCGACACCCCAGTCAACTCCGAAGGCAACAACGATCATACGGACCCAGCGATGGAGCAGGACGAGCCAGGTCACGCCGAACACTGTTAGGAGCAGACACCCAATCACAATGATCCCGAGGGACGAGCTCATCAAACCGCCCCAGGACAAGAACACAGTCCGGATGACGATGCATTCATCATCCCGGACAAACGCGTGGAACGTGATAACCTCCACAAGAAGCTTATGACCACCGCGAGAAGTCCTAAGAAGCAGAAGCAATGGCTAAAAGCCGCACAGGAAACGCTCAATCGCAGATGGAATAAAGTGCTAGACACTGAAGAAAGATACGGCGATGATCGCCATACAAAGAGCTATCCAAAACGCAAGCTACTACCGGAATTCGACGACGAGGACGCTCCACCAAAGAGCAACACGACCAGGAGGCCGAACGTGCCACTTCATAACCACAACAGAGCAGCTATCGACGCCTCACACTATTTGCATGAGCAACTGGATAAGAAGGCCGGCGCGGCTAGGTCCATCTACGGATCTAAAGGACACACCCCGACGCGGGATTATGGTCACCAAAACGATTATAACAATCAAATATCAATTCGGAACAAACACCGGACACAACAACAACTGGCGGCATGCCACAACGCGTCTAGATACAGAGGGGCAGCTCACCCCCTGTGCTTCACCGAAGAAGTACTGGACCATGAATTTCCACAGGGTTTTAAACCTGTGAACATAGAGGCATACGACGGAACCACAGACCCAGGGGTCTGGATCGAGGATTTTATCCTGCAAATTCATATGGCTCGTGGGGATGACCTCCACGCCATCAAATACCTTCCCCTCAAGTTGAAGGGACCAACTCGACCCTGGTTGAAAAGCCTCTCCGAAAACTCAATTGGGAGTTGGGAGGAACTTGAGGATGATTTCAGGGCCAATTTTCAAGGGACTTATGTCCGGCCTCCGAATGCGGACGATTTAAGTCACATAATCCAACAGCCCGGAGAGTCCGCCCCAAGCTTTGGAACAGATTCCACACTAAGAAGAATCAAATTGTTGATTGTCCGGACGCCGAAGCCTTAGCGGCATTCAAACACAGCATCCGCAACATGTGGCTCGCCAGACACCTCGGCCAAGAAAAGCCAAGGACAATGGCAGCCTTAACAGGCCTTATGACCCGCTTTTGCGCGGGTGAAGATAGCTGGTTGGCCCGTAAAGGCACCAGCGACCCAAGCACATTCGAAATAAGGGATGGAAACGGGAAGCCACGGCGTAATAAAAACAAACGTCAAAACAAGGAAGAGAGCCCGGACAACACAACAGTTAACGCCGGATTCAGGGGCTCTCGACCCGATTAGCAAAAGAAGCCATTTAAAGGCAGAAAAGAGGGACCGTCCGGTCTGAACAGAGCCCTGGACAGACTGTGCCAAATTCATGGCACCCCTGACAAACCTGCGAACCACACACACAGAGAGTGTTGGGTCTTCAAGAAGGCCGTCAAACTAAATGCCGAACACAAGGGGAGGGAAACACCAAGTGAAGACGAAGATGAACCTCGCCAGCCGAACACTGGGGGACAGAAAAATTCCCACCAGAGGTTAAAACAGTAAACATGATCCGCGCGACTCACACATCCACGAGAAGGCACGAACGCGCGCTCAGGGACGCATACGCTATAGAGCCCATTGTACCCACACCTAACTACTGGATGGCTTGTCCGATCACCTTTGATCACACGGACTGCCTGACTAATATTCAGCGCGGAGGATCAGAGGCCTTGGTGTTTGACACAATAATTGACGGATACCAATTAACCCACGTCCTCATGGACGGCGGCAGCAGTCTCAATTTAATATACCAGGACACTGTCCACAGGATGGGGATAGACCCATCCAGAATTATCCAAAGCAACACCACCTTTGAAGGGGTGATACCAGGCGTTGAAGCCTATGGCAGGGGCTCCGTTGTACTGGAGGTAACATTCGGCTCCCCAGGCAACTCCAGAAGCGAAGAACTACTCTTCACCATCGCACCCTTCCAAAGCGGCTATCACGCATTGCTTGGAAGAGCAGCCTTCACCCAATTCAACGCAGTGCCGCACTATGCCTACCTTATACTCAAGATGCCCGGTCCACGTGGTGTCATCACCATTAACGAAAACGCAGAGCGCTCTTCAGGCGCGGAGGAATCCGCGACTGCCCTAGCGGCCAGAGTCTAGACGGCCTCCGGTACCCAAAAACATGAATGGTCGCTAAGACCAGGGACACGGTTAGACGAGTCCGGCAGCTCGGACAAAAGTAAGCCAGGGCACCATATATGTAATCCCATAGAGGACACTAGGGGCTATAAATATTTTAAAAAAATCACTGTTGGCATGACCTTATTTACATGCCAATACCTTACACTTCTATCCTCCATCGCAAGCTTAAGTCGTACTCTTTTTTACACGAGTTTTTCTTTTTTTTTTACAGACACAATGCGGGTGATACCCTTCCAGGAAACGGCACAACAAAGACAAAGGTGCAGACGTGCAGCAGGGCCCTGCTCAAAGGTTTCTCTTTAGATTAAGCCCCTGTGTATACCTTTTATATTGCCTCTTGTTGTTCGCACATCCCATGGGTACTATACCCACAGAGGATACTGTCGTTATTGGCATTTCGCCATGGCAGACCGATGCATGTACCTGGAAATACAGGGTTTATAATGAAAGGGCGCTCTTCAGCCCATTTTTTGCTATAAAGACCGAATACCTTCGGGAGTGTTCGGCGTCACGAGTTTGGCCTTATATGCATCAGCTCCGAACCATGTCTTTCATCAAAAGTTGGGTTTGCCCGGCTCCTGGGTTTGCCGCCTTACGTTCCGTTCTTATCGGCTAAGGCGGCCAAAGGAGAACTACTGCGATTGTGCCCCAGTTATGCCAGACGAGAACCTCAGTAGAGAAAGCCGAAAACTAACTGTCATGATACAACAAGAGACTGTTCAACCACTCGAAGACTTACGGGATTCTCTAGGATTCCTCCGCATTAACGAAGGACCATTTTCGATCATGTACACACGCGCCCGTATTCGGATGCACGTGAAGGTACTAGGGGCTACATAGTAGCCCCACCATTAAAATCCCATGGCTAAGCGAAAGTGTTACAGCTATATAGTCCGGTTGCCTAGTTTGACGTGCGATCACCTCCTTAATGGACCAAGACATTGGATCAAGTGTGATTATGCACATTTTTCGCGAACACCCCTGCATTGTATGCATGGGGGCTGAAGCCAACGACTGCTAACTTTCGGATTACACATATACATCAAAACGGCCGCGCAGGAGACATAATAATACTTTCAAGCAAAAAGTATAAATATAGCCTTGCAATCAAAATAACATTGTTTTTACAATGACTCGATTTGTCACTCGAACAAGACATTCTTCGAGCACTGCGCCTCTATTAAGCGGGAACCTTCTGTTACCTGCTCCAAGTAGTGCTCGGCCGGATCCTGGCCTCCCGCCGGATTCTGGGTCGCCACAATGGTGACCTCGATATCTATCCAATATGATTTAACGCGGGCAAGAGCCATTCGCGCGCCCACTATGCACGCCGACCTTCTCATGGCATTGATCTGAGATACAGCCCCAAGGAATTGGTGCACCAAACCAAAGTAACTGTTCGGCTTTGGCTCCTTCGGCCACAGATGGTCTATTACAGACCGCATGGCAAGCCCGGACAACCTATGAAGTTCCGCCACAGCAGCCATCTTCTCACTCAATGGCAGCGGGCAAGCGAGAGCATTGAACTGCGACTAGAAAAGCTTCTCCACTTCTTTATCACCTTGATTCTCGAAGGATGCATCGGTTGTACTCTTCGCCAAGTCCGCATACGCGTCTGCAGGACTCCAGCGTCCATCCAGGGGAGCATACTTCGGATCCAAACACTTCGTCCGCTGTGGGTAGGAGCCCCAGGCACTATTTCACCGGCCTGTCGGAGCTCCTCCCGCACACCCCTGACTTCGGTCCGCATCTCCTTAGTGGCGTTAAGTGCTTTGTTCAGGTCAGCCGAATTAACCCGATTCTCCTTTTCAAGGAGCTCATACCGGTCGGTGGCATTTTTTAGTTGCACAGCCATTTCGGCTATCTTTCGTCGCTTCGGCAATGAGCAGCCTGTTCGGCTCTCAACTCTTTGGCCGCCTTTAGAGCAGCCGCATTGCTAGCCCGAGCTTGTTCTTTGGCTTGGTCAAGTTCCGCCCTCAGGGCTTCCACGGCAGTAGCTCCATCTGCAGTCCAAACATGTCGCATTAATATTATGCCCATCTCATATTGTCCTATACAACATAATAAGGAAAGCCAGAGCACATACCTTGTGACTCGTTCAACCGCTTGTTCACCAGTGCGATGTCGGCATCAATAGATCCGATCTGCCTCCTTAGTTTGGCAACTTCTACAGACTGGCCGGCTGACGGACCCTTAGATACCTGCGCATATGTACAGCGCAATCATTTCTTACACAATATGATCCCCCGTTTGCCGCCTAGGGCGGGCAACCAGAGTCTCAGGGGCTACTATCCATATGGAGCACCCCTAGCGCGTGCCTCACAGCCAAAAATAGTGTATTTTTCACTAGATACCTCAAAGACCCCGAGCAGGCTTGTAAATGCTTCATTCAAACTGCTTGTGGCGGATGAAATCTTCTTGAGCACCACGCTCATTAATGAGCGTTGCTCCTACGAAAGCGCAGCTCGCTCCAGAAGGCCCGTCAGTATGTCCGGCCTGACACTGAACTGTGTCGGACCCTTCTCATCGCCCCCCGTGGGAGCCTAACGCTCCGGGCTCAGGGTGGCTTACATATTAGCTTCCGGCTTCGGCAGATCCGAGCTCCTTCGTGACGACACCTCGGTGTCGCCCGCCTCATGAGGAGGAGAGGTGGGTGGTGTCTCGCTCTCCATCGTCTCCGGACGAAGGTCCCCCGAAGACGAATTCTGTTGAGAAGAGCTGCTAGCCGGACTACAAAAATGAATCCTGGTTATTGATCTCGGAGAAATGCAGTACTTTTGAATTAATGGTTAACTCACAGCTCGGTGGAGGGCTGGCCCGTTGGTGGGCATGACATGGTGAGGACGCTTGTTGGGGCAGAGCCCCCTGGCGACGCTTTCTTCCCCTGCTTGGGCATCTCCGTCTCCAATTCCTCAGAGGTGGCCCTTTTCTTCCCGCGCGGGGAGGAGGCCTTGGACTCCCCTCAACGACTATCCTCCTTTGGGGAGGAAGTAATTCCCCCGGTTCGGATGCGCGGGGTGTGAAGTTCGGCTTCACTGTCCTTTTCTTCGCCTTTCCCTGAGGGCATCTTGCTAAGCACCCGGCCAAGCATCTTGGCTATGGTAGGACTAGGCGAGCCTTCGGGAAGTGGCGCCGGACACCTGATTCTCTCTGCCTTGCTGAGCCATTCCTGGCTATGGAGGGTTTTCAGAATGATGACTATGATAAATAAAAGTGAAGTGTCCGGCTTTAGAGTTACTTACTTGGGCATCTAGGCGGTTACAACTTAGGCCCGCATCCTCGATGGTGTCTGGACACTTTACTTGTGGTCCGAAGAATAATTTACACATCCCTTCGAGGGTCAGGCCGAAGAAGTGCTTAATAGTCCACGGACCCTCCGGATTGAATTCCCACATCCGGAGAGGCCGGCGTTTGCATGGCAACATCCGTCGGATTAGCATTACTTGAATTATGCTGACGAGGTTAATGTCCTTCTCAAGAAGCTCCCGGATACGGCTCTGCAGTATTGGTACATCACCAGCGGGCCCCCAACTCCGTCCTATGTCGGTCCAGGATGCCAATTGCGACGGAGGGCCCGAGCAGAACTCGGGGCCGGCCACCCACTTTGTGCCTCTAGGAGCCGTGACATAAAACCACCTCCGCTGCCATATATCAGATACTTCTGGGAAAGAACCCTCTGGCATGGAGCATCGGCATTCCTGCTTATTATGGCACCTCCGCACTCTGCATGTCGCCCCTCGATCATCTTCGGCTTCACATTGAAGGTCTTGAGCCATAAGCCGAAGTGTGGAGCGACGTGGAGAAAAGCCTCGCACACAATGATGAACGACGAGATATGGAGGATAGCGTCCGGAGCTAGATCATGAAAATCTAATCCCTAATAGAACATGAGCCCCCTCACAAAGGGATCAAGGGTGAGGCCCAAGCCGTGGAGGAAGTGAGGAACAAACACGACCCTCTCGTTGGGCTCCAGCGTAGGGATGACCTGCCCTGGAGCGGGAAGCCTGTGCTGGATGTCAGCGGTCAGATATCCGACCTCCCTGAGCCTCACAATGTCCTCCTCTTGGATCGACGAGGCCACCCACCGGCCCTCAGAGTTGGGTCCGGAAATATTGGAGGATCTGGGTCGTTCGAGTTTTGGTTTCGGGTGTTAGAACTCGAGATGCGAAAGGGCGCAAGGGTGGTGGAAAAGAGGTATAAGCCTCGGCCCCTTTATAAAGGGGAGAAATACCAAGAGTCCTCAGCGTGACCGCTTGAGACTTATCTGAAGACACACGGAGTCATACCAACGGTCGTCGGGGGTTGCGCATGCCCGTATTAATGAAAGTTCCCGCAATAAAAGGAACACGATCTTGATGTCTACTACACAACCTTCTTCTTGTAGACGTTGTTGGGCCTGCAAGTGCACAGGTTTGTAGGACAATAGAAAATTTCCCTCAAGTGGATGACCTAAGGTTTATCAGTTCGTAGGAGGCGTAGGATGAAGATGGTCTCTCTCAGGCAACCCTGCAAGCAAATAACAAAGAGTCTCTTGTGTCCCCAACACACCCAATACTATGGTAAATTGTATAGGTGCACTAGTTCGGCGAAGAGATGAAGATACAAGTGCAAAATAGATAGTAGATATGGGTTTTTGTAATCTGAAATAATAAAAACAGCAAGGTAGCAAGCGATAAAAGTGAGCGTAAACGGTATTGCAATGATAGGAAACAAGGCCTAGGGTTCATACTTTCACTAGTGCAAGTTCTCTCAACAATAATAACATAGATAGAACATATGACAAGCCCTCAACATGCAACAAAGAGTCACTCCAAAGCCACTAATAGCGGAGAACAAACGTAGAGATTATGGTCGGGTACGAAACCACCACAAAGCTATTCTTTTGGATCAATCTATAAAAGAGTTTGTACTAGAATAACACCTTAAGACACAAATCAACCAAAACCCTAATGTCACCTAGATACTCCATTGTCACCTCAAGTATCCGTGGGCATGATTATACGATATGCATCACACAATCTCAGATTCATCCAACCAACATAAAAGTACTTCAAAGAGTGCCCCAAAGCTAATACCGGAGAGTCAAGAACGTGTGCAACCCCTATGCATAGGTTCCCAAGTGTCACGAAACCCGCAAGTTGATCACCAAAACATACATCAAGTGGATCAATAGAATAACCCATTGTCACCATGGTTATCCCACACAAGACATACATCAAGTGTTCATAAAAGACTCAATCCGATAAGATAACTTCAAAAGGGGAAACTCAATTCATCACAATAGAGTAGAGGGGGAGAAACATCATAATATCCAACTACAATAGCAAAGCTCGGGATACATCAAGATCGTGCCTTAGAGGGAACACGAGAGAGAGAGAGAGAGAGAGAGAGAGAGAGATCAAACACATAGCTACTGGTACATACCCTCAGCCCCGAGGGTGAACTACTCCCTCCTCATCATGGATAGCGCCGGGATGATGAAGATGGCCTCCGGTGATGGGATCCCCCTCCGGCAGGGTGCCGGAACAGGGTCCCGATTGGTTTTTGGTGGCTACAGAGGCTTGCGGTGGCGGAACTCCCGATCTATCTTCTGTTCTAGAAGTTTTAGGGTACGTAGGTATATATGGGTGCAGGGGGTACGTTGGTGTACCTCCAGGTTGCTCACGAGGTAGGGGGGCGCGCCCAGGGGGGCGCCCTCCACCCTCGTGGACAGCCCAGGACTCCCCTGGCATGCACTCCAAGCCCATCAGGTTGGTTTCCTTCCAAAATTAACTTCTCCAGTTGATTTCGTTCCGTTTTGACTCCATCTGATATTCCTTTTCCTCGAAACACTAAAGTAGGCATAAAACAACAAATCTGGGCTGGGCCTCCGGTTAATAGGTTAGTCCCAAAAATAATATAAAAGTGGAAAATAAAGCCCAATATTGCCTAAAACAGTAGATAAAGTAACATGGAGCAATCAAAAATTATAGATACGTTGGAGACATATCAAACATCCCCAAGCTTAATTCCTGCTCGTCCTCGAGTAAGGTAAATGATAAAAAAGAATTTTTGATGTGGAGTGATGCTTTGGCATAATTTCAATATAAATCTTCTTAATTGTGGCATGAATATTCAGATCCGAAAGATTCAAGACAAAAGTTCATATTGACACAAAAATAATAATACTTCAAGCATACTAATCAAAGCAATCATGTCTTCTCAAAATAACATGGCAAAAGAAAGTTCATCCCTACAAATTCATATAGTTAGGCTATGCTTCATTTTCGTCACACAAAGATGTTCCCAACTTCTATACCCCCGATGACAAGCCAAGCAATTGTTTCATACTTAAATAATCTCAAACTTTTTCAACCTTCACGCAATACATGAGCATGAGCCATGGATATAGCACTATGGGTGGAATAGAATATGATGATGGGGATTGTGTGGAGAAGACAAAAAAGGAGAAAGTCTCATGCTGACGAGGCTAATCAACGGGCTATGGAGATGCCCATCAATTGATGTCAACATGAGGAGTAGGGATTGCCATGCAACAGATGCACTAGAGCTATGAATGCTCAACAAAAGAAAACTAGTGGGTGTGCATCCAACTTGCTTGCTCACGAAGACCTAGGGCATTTGAGGAAGCCCATCGTAGGAATATACAAGCCAAGTTCTATAATGAAAGATTCCCACTAGTATAAAAAAGACAACTTATGAGACTCACTATATGAAGAACAAGGTGCTACTTTGAAGCACAATATATGAGACTCACTACATGAAGAACAAGGTGCTATTTTGAAGCACAAGTGTGGAAAAAAGAGATAGTAGCATTGAGCTTTTTTTATTATTTTCTTTTTTTGGGCCTTTTGTTTTTTTCTTTTTTTGGCCTTTCTCTTTTTTTTATTGGGCAATGCTCTAATAATGATGATCATCACACTTCTATTGATTACAACACAAGTATTACAACTCGAAACTAGAACAAGATATGACTCTATATGAATGCCTCCGGTGGTGTACCGGGATGGTGCAATGAATCAAGAGTGACATGTATGAAAAATAATGCATGGTGGCTTCGCCACAAATACAATGTCAACTACAAGATCATGCAATGGCAATATGACAGAAGTAATGTATGTCATGATGATGATGATGGAAGTTGCATGGCAATATATCTCAGAATGGCTATGGAAATGCCATAATAGGTAGGTATGGTGGTTGTTTTGAGGAAGATATAAGGAGGTTTATGTGTGATAGAGCATATAATATCACGAGGTTTGGATGCACCGGCGAAGTTTGCACCAACTCTCAAGGTGAGAAAGGGCCATGCACGGTACCGAAGAGGCTAGCAATGGCGGAAAGGTGAGAGTGCGTATAATCCATGGACTCAACATTAGTCAAAAGAACTCATATACTTCTTGCAAAAATTTAGAAGTCATCAAAAGTCAAGTACCACGCGCATGCTCCTAGGGGGATAGATTGGTAGGAAAAGACCATCGCTCGTCCCCGACCGCCACTCATATGGATGCACAAGCCAGGTACACTTCATGTTTCAAATTTGTTACACAACTTTAACCATACGTGCATGATACGAGACTTGCAAACTTAAACACAAGTATTTCTCAAATTCATAATCACCCAACTAGCACGACTTTGATATTATCACCTCCATATCTGAAAACAATTATCAAGCATCAAACTTATCTTAGTATTCAACACACTCATACGAAAGTTTCACATATCTTGAATACCAAGTATATTAACATTAAGCAAACTACCATGCTATTAACAACTCTCAAAATAATCTAAGTGAAGCATGAGAGATCAATAGTTTCTTAAAAATAAAACCACCATTGTACTCTAAAAGATATAAGTGAAGTACTAGAGCAAACGACAAACTACTCTGAAAGATATAAGTGAAGATCAATGAGTAGCTAAATAATTATGCAACTAAACGAAGGCTCTCTCTCAATAAAGAATTTCAGATCTTGGTATTGTATTCAATCACCAAGCAAAACAAAATAAAATTACATTGCAAGGATAGCCCAACTCATGTGAAGAAGCAAAAACTTAGGCTTAACCGATACTAACCGATAGCTGTTGAAGAAGAAAGGTGGCATGCCTACCGGGGCATCCCCAAGCTTAGATTATTGAGACTTCTTGAAATATTATCTTGGGGTGCCTTGGGAATCCCCAAGCTTGAAATTTTGTGTATCCTTAATTCCTCTCATATCATGGTTTCTCTTTTTATCAAAAGCTTCATTCACAACAAACTCAACAAGAACTCATGAGATAGGTTAGTATAGACCAATGCAAAACCTTATCATTTTCTACTGTAAAAAATCACTAAAATTATTATTCAACATTGAATACTAAATTCCTCTGCATATTTAATACTCCTATCATCAAATAGAATCATTAAACAAGCAAACATATGCAAACAATGCAACCATAACAGCAATCTGCCAAAACAGTACAGTCTGTAAAGAATGCAAGAGTATAAATACTTCCCTGACTCCAAAAATTATGAAATAAAATTACCACTGTAATAAATTTATCAGAGGTCAATATGCAAAAAGATTCAACGTTAGACCATGCTCTGACTTTTATAGGGAATTGTTTCAACAGCGGTAAACTTTCTGTTTTCAAACAACAACATGCAAACTAGCAAAATAAGCATGGCAAAGGCTATCCTTGACTTTTTTATTGAAACTAAAGATGCAAAACATTATTCTAACTAACAGAAAACAAACACTAACAAAACAAAATGACGCTCCAAGCAAAACACATATCATGTGGTGAATAAAAATATAGCTCCAAGTAAAGTTACCGATGAACGAAGACGAAAGAGGGGATGCCTTCCGGGTCATCCCCAAGCTTAGTTGCTTGGTTGTCCTTGAATATTACCTTGGGGTGCCTTGGGCATCCCCAAGCTTAGGCTCTTTCCGCTCCTTATTCCATAGTCCATCGAATCTTTACCCAAAACTTGAAAACTTCAACCACACGAAACTCAAAACAAAACTCGTAAGCTCCGTTAGTATAAGAAAATAAAACCACCACTTAGGTACTGTAATGAACTCATTCTAAATTTATATTGGTGTAATATCTACTGTATTCCAACTTACCTATGGTTCATACCACTTAATACTAACCATAGATTCATCAAAATAAGCAAACAACACATAGAAAACAGAATCTGTCAAAAACAGAACAGTCTGTAGTAATCTGTATAAAACGTATACTTATGGAACCCCAAAAATTATGAAATAAATTTCTGAACCTGAGAAATTTGGATATTAATCATCTGCAAAAAGAATCAACCTAAAATCTCTCTCCAGTAAAAAATGGCAGCTAATCTCTTGAACGCTAAAGTTTCTGTTTTTCACAGCAAGATCATATAAACTTCACCCAAGTCTTCCCAAAGGTTCTACTTGGCACTATATTGAAACAAAAGCTATAAAACATGATTACTACAGTAGCATAATCATGTGGACACACAAAAACAGTAAGGATAAATATTGGGTTATCTCCCAACAAGCGCTTTTCTTTAATGCCTTTTAGCTAGGCATGATGATGACAATGATTTAAGTCTAACCCACTTCCAATGCATAGGGATTTTGTGAGCAAACAACTTATGGGAACAATAATCAACTAGCATAGGATGGCACAACAAGCATAGCTTCAAGAATTTAAGCACATAGGGAGGAAACTTGATATTATTGCAATTCCTACAAGCATATGTTCCTCCCTCATAATAATTTTCAGTAGCATCATGAATGAATTCAACAATATAACCAGAACCTAAAGCATTCTTTTCATGATCTACAAGCATAGAAAATTTTCTACTCTCAACATAAGCAAACTTTTTTCTTTATAGCATACGTATCATCACAATAATCATCATAGATATGAGGCATGCTTTCATCATAGTAAATTTGCTCATCAAAGCTTGGGGGACAAAAAATATCATCTCCATCAAACATAGCTTCCCCAAACTTGTGGCTTTGCATATCATTAGCATCATGGATATTCAAGGAATTCATACTAACAACATTGCAATCATGCTCATCATATAAAAACATTCTATAAATTTCTTCTTCTAGCACTTGAGAAATTTTTTTCCTTTCCATCATACTCACGAAAGATATTAAAAAGGTGAAGCGTATGAGAAAAACTCAACTCCATTTTTTTCGTAGTTTTATTTTATAAAATAAACTAGTGCTAAAACAAGAAACAAAAAGATTCAATTGCAAGATCTAAAGATATACCTTCAAGCACTCACCTCCCCGGCAACGGCGCCAAAAAAGAGCTTGATGTCTACTACACAACCTTCTTCTTGTAGACATTGTTGGGCTTGCAAGTGCACATGTTTGTAGGACAGTAGAAAATTTCCCTCAAGTGGATGACCTAAGGTTTATCAATCCGTAGGAGGCGTAGGATGAAGATGGTCTCTCTCAAGCAACCCTGCAACCAAATAACAAAGAGTCTCTTGTGTCCCCAACACACCCAATACAATGGTAAATTGTATAGGTGCACTAGTTCGGCAAAGAGATGAAGATACAAGTGCAAAATAGATAGTAGATATGGGTTTTGTAATCTGAAATAATAAAAACAGCAAGGTAGCGAGCGATAAAAGTGAGCGTAAACGGTATTGCAATGATAGGAAACAAGGCCTAGGGTTCATACTTTCACTAGTGCAAGTTCTCTCAACAATGATAACATAGATATAACATATGACAAGCCCTCAACATGCAACAAAGAGTCACTCCAAAGCCACTAATAGCGGAGAACAAACAAACATAGAGATTATGGTCGGGTACGAAACCACCAGAAATCTATTCTTTCGGATCAATCTATAAAAGAGTTCGTACTAGAATAACACCTTAAGACACAAATCGACCAAAACCCTAATGTCACCTAGATACTCCATTGTCACCTCAAGTATCCGTGGGCATGATTATACGATATGCATCACACAATCTCAGATTCATCCAACCAACATAAAAGTACTTCAAAGAGTGCCCCAAAGCTACTACTGGAGAGTCAAGAACGTGTGCAACCCCTATGCATAGGTTCCCAAGTATCACGAAACCCGCAAGTTGATCACCAAAACATACATCAATTGGATCAATAGAATAACCCATTGTCACCATGGTTATCCCATGCAAGACATACATAAAGTGTTCATAAAAGACTCAACCCGATAAGATAACTTCAAAAGGGGAAAATTAATTCATCACAAGAGAGTAGAGGGGGAGAAACATCATAAGATCCAACTACAATAGCAAAGCTTGGGATACATCAAGATCGTGCTTTAGAGGGAACACGAGAGAGAACACGAGAGAGAACACGAGAGAGAGAGATCAAACACATAGCTACTGGTACATACCCTCAGCCCCGAGGGTGAACTACTCCCTCCTCGTCATGGATAGCGCCGGGATGATGAAGATGGCCTCCGGTGATGGGATCCCCCTCCGGCAGGGTGCCGGAACAGGGTCCCGATTGGTTTTTGGTGGCTACAGAGGCTTGCGGCGGCGGAACTCCCGATCTATCTTCTGTTTTGGAAGTTTTAGGGTACGTAGGTATATATGGGTGCAGGGGGTACGTTGGTGGACCTCCAGGTTGCTCACGAGGTAGGGGGGCGCGCCCAGGGGGGGCGCCCTCCACCCTCGTGGACAGCCCGGGACTCCCCTAGCATGCACTCCAAGCCCATCAGGTTGGTTTCCTTCCAAAATTAACTTCTCCAGTTGATTTCGTTCCGTTTTGACTCCGTCTGATATTCCTTTTCCTCGAAACACTAAAATAGGCATAAAACAGCAAATCTTGGCTGGGCCTCCGGTTAATAGGTTAGTCCCAAAAATAATATAAAAGTGGAAAATAAAGCCCAATATTGCCTAAAATAGTAGATAAAGTAGCATGGAGCAATCAAAAATTATAGATACGTTGGAGACGTATCAAACATCCCCAAGCTTAATTCCTGCTCATCCTCGAGTAAGGTAAATGATAAAAAAGAATTTTTGATGCGCAGTGATGCTTTGGCATAATTTCAATATAAAAGTGGAAAATAAAGCCCAATATTGCCTAAAACAGTAGATAAAGTAGCATGGATCTATCAAAAATTATAGATACGTTGGAGACGTATTAGATCTCTGCTCTGACGGGGCGTGCCAATAAATCTGCCTCGCAATGCGAGTCGAGGTGGGCCAAGAGATACCGGTTCGTGTTGAGCCAGGCCACGATGCAAGGGCACGACGTACTAAGATTGCCAGCAAATCGAATTTATGTTGTGTTCCGTACAATGGTACGCGACGATCATCTCACATATCTGGACACAGTCTACGTGTTCAATAATTACTTTGGAGTATTCGGAGAAGGAACCCGCCTTGCAATGCCGAAGACAAGACTGCACGCCGGACTCATTGTCATTGAAGCCTGGTTTAGGGGCTACTGAGGGAGTCCTGGATTTGGGGGTATCCGGACAACCGGACTATATAGATCGTCCGGACTATTGGAGCGTGAAGATACAAGACTCAAGACTCTGTCCCGTGTCCGGATGGGATTCTCCTTTGCGTGGAAGACAAGCTTGGCGATCCGGATATTGTATTTCCTTCCTTGTAACCGACTCCATGTAAACCCTAGCCCTCTCCGGTGTCTATATAAACCGGAGAGGATGGTCCTTAGAAGCCCGATCACAATTACAATCATACCATCATAGGCTAGCTTCTAGGGTTTAGCCTCTACGATCTCGTGGTAGATCTACTCTTGTACTACTCATATCTTCAATATTAATCAAGTAGGAAGTAGGGTTTTACCTCCATCGAGAGGGCCCGAACCTGGGTAAACATTGTGTCCCTTGCTTCCTGTTACCATCAGCCTAAGACGCACAGATCGGGACCCCCTACCCGAGATCCGCCGGTTTTGACACCGACAGGCATGACGCGAGAACATGCGTAACTTTTTCATATGAACTTTGTTTTTGAGGGTCTTGGGCTTGTTTTGAAGCTAAAAAATGATCTAGGTCCTCACATAGAGTACCAACCAAGATCAGCCAAAATGGATGATGCAACACATGCAAATGTTTGATCACTCTACATATACGACGTGATCAAGCTATTTGCGCATAGCCGTCTAACAATATGGCAATGAAACCTATAATCGGGTTTTCCACCCAGCACCTTGAGACTGATAAACTATGAAAACCGAGCAAGGGATAGCTTTGACATATTGTGGTGTTTTTTCGAGGCCATCGTCGGTTCCTATGACAAATATTACGAGGTGTTTTATCATTGTGCTTGTGCTTAGCTCCAATCAAGGACCAACAGGTTGGTGCCCTTACTAGCTCAGACGACAAACAACTACTAAGCAGTGCTAGTCTTCATTTGCTCAGACAATAAGGAGGGCACCCACGATGTGGAGGCCTCGTCCTCTTCCAAGGGGAAGGAGGCCAATGTCATCTCTGACAATTATGGGTAGCTAGCTCGTTCTAGCTTACTGAAAACCTTGGTTTAGGTTGCTACGCCAGTTAAGTATCTTCGGTTGCCTTTTGCATTAGCTCCTCCTGCATTTCTTCTATACATTCTAGTCACTTATCCAATGGAATGTTATTATATATGCATTCCGATCTTAAACTAGTATCTATGAAGTGTAATTTCTATTTCAAGGAAATATGTCCTAGAGGCAATAATAAAGTTGTTATTTTATATTTCCTTATTCATGATAAAGGTTTATTATTCATGCTAGAATTGTATTGATCGGAAACTTATATACATGTGTGGATACATAAACAAATACCGTGTCCCTAGTAAGCCTCTACTAGACTAGCTTGTTGATCCAAGATGGTTAAGGTTTCCTAACCATAGACATGCGTTGTCACTTGATAACGAGATCACATCATTAGGAGAATAATGTGATGGACAAGACCCATCCATTAGCTTAGCATATGATCATTCCGTTTATTGCTACTTCTTTCTTGAATGTCAAATACATGTTCCTTCGACCATGAGATCATGAAGCTCCCGGATACCATAGGAATTCCTTGTGTGCTATAAAATGTCACAACGTAACTGGGTGATCATAAAGATGCTCTACAGGTATCTCTGAAGGTGTCTGTTGAGTTGGCATGGATCGAGATTGGGATTTGTCACTCCGAGTATCGGAGAGGTATCTCTGGGCCCTCTCGGTAATACACATCATAATAAGCTTGCAAGAAAAGTGACTAAGGAGTTAGTTATGAGATGATGCATTACGGAACGAGTAAAGAGACTTGCCGATAATGAGATTGGAGTAGGTATGGAGATACTGACGATCAAATCTCGGGCAAGTAACATACCCAAAGACAAAGGGAATTACGTATGTTGTCATAACTGTTCGACCTATGACGATCTTCATAGAATATGTAGGAACCAATATCGGCATCTAGGTTCCGCTATTGGTTATTGACCGGAGAGGTGTCTTGGTCATGTCTACATAGTTCTCGAACCCGTAGGGTCCACACACTTAACGTTCGTTGAAGATATAGTGTTATATGATTTATATGATTTGGTGACCGAATGTTGTTCGGTGTCCCGCATGAGATCACGGTCATGACGAGGAGCTCCGGAATGTTCTGGAGGTAAATATTGATATATAGGATGCTACTATTTGGACACTGTAAGAGTTTTGGAATGTGTCGGGTAGTCATCGGATCACTGGAAGGGGTTCCGGGCACCCTCGGAAGGTTAATGGGCCATATGGGCCAAAGGGGGGGGACACACCAACCCACAAGGTGCTGGCACACCCCTCCTAAGGCCACAACCCTTGGGGAGAGAAGGAAAGGAGGGAGTCGGCCTCCCCCTTCCTTCCCTCTCCTCCCCTTTCCTCCCCCTTGTGCAAACAAGGTAGGGGGGGCATAGGCGAGGAGCCCAAGGGTGCCGGCGGACACACTTGGGGTGCCTCCTGGCTGCCTCCCCTCTACCCCACCATATATATGTGGGAGGGGACGCCACATAACCCACGAGAATCTCTTAGCCATGTGGGGTGATATGTCTCCATCGTACCTATAATTTTTGATTGTTTCATGCCAATATTATTCAACTTTTACATACTTTTGGCAACTTTTTATATGATTAATTTGGACTAACTTACTTATCCAGTGCCCAATGTCAGTTTTTGTTTTCTGCATGTTTTTTGTATCGCAGAAAATCCATATCAAACGAAGTCCAAATGCGATAAAAAACTACGAAGAATTATTTTGGAATATTTGTGAATTTTAGGAGGTGGAATCAACGTAAACAGAGGCCCGAGGCCACCACAACCCACCAGGGCGCGCCACCAGGCCTAGGCGCGCCCTGGTGTATCGTGCCCTCATTGAACATCGGTTGGAGCTCTACTTCGGGCGCAAGGAAGCTTATATCCGGAAAAAATCATGTAAAACTCTCAGCGCAATCGGAGTTACGGATCTCCGAGAATTTAAGATACCATGTAAGGGCCAGATCTTGGGAGCACGAAACAGAAGAGAACAGAGAGGGAGATCCAATCTCGGAGGGGCTCCAAACCTCCGCTGCCATGGAGGCTATGGACCAGAGGGGAAACCCTCCTCCCATCTAGGAGAGAGGCCAAGGAAGAAGAAGAAGGAGGGGGGCTCTCTCCCCCTCCTTCTGGTGGCGCCAGAGTGTCGCCGGGGCTAGGATCATGACGGTGATATACATCAACAATCTTGCTACCATCAACACCAACTCTCTCCCCTTCTATGCAGCAATGTAACACCCCTTCTCCCCTCTGTATTCTCTACTTAAACATGGTGCTCAACTCCATATATTATTTCCCAATGATATTTAGTTATCCTATGATGTTTGAGTAGATCCATTTTGTCCTATGGGTTAATCGTGATCTTGGTTGGTATGATTGTATATTTTATTTATGGTGTTGTCCTATGGTGCCCTCCGTCTCGCGCAAATGTGAGACCCCCCCTCCCCACTTTAGGGTGTTACAATATGTTCATGGTTCACTTATGGTGGGTTGCGAGAGTGACAGAAGCTTAAACCCGAGTAAGTGGTGTATGACGTATGAGAGTAAAGAGGACTTGATACTTCATGCAATGGTTGGGTTTCATGACCTTAATGATCTTTAGTACTTGCGGATGCTTGCTAGAGTTCCAATCATAAGTGCATATGATCCAAGTAGATAAAGTATGTTAGCTCATGCCTCTCCCTCATATAAAATTACATGAATGATTACCGGTACTTGTTATCGATTGCCTTGGGACAAATGACTTTCTTGTTGACAAAAGCTATCCACTTTTACTACCTTGCATTGTATTCGTAGTTTTATTCTCACAAAATACTCGTAGTTTTATTCTTGCAAAATAGTTTCATACTTGTTTTAGGTAAAGCAAACGTCAAGTGTGCATAGAGTTGTATCGGTGGATGATAGAACTTGAGGGAATATTTATTATGACTTTAGCTCCTCGTTGGGTTCAAGACTCTTATTTATCGAAGAAGGCTACAAACGACCCCCTATACTTGTGGGTTATCAAGACCTTTTTCTGGTGCCGTAGCCGGGGAGCAATAGCGTGGGGGTGAATATTCTCGTGTGTGCTTGTTTGCTTTGTCACTAAGTAGTTTTTATTTCTTTTTCAAAGTTGTTCTCTATATTTAGTTATGGATATGGAATACGAAACGCCAAAAAAATTAGTTTTACTTGCTACTCATGGAGATGGGTAACCTCCTAAAACCCTCGATGCTCGTTATGTGAAAAATATTATGCACTACTTTGATAATCCTGAGAAAATCCCATTCAACTTGATAATGGGAGTAACGTTGGATCAATGTGAATACTTTAGGGATTATCGCTTGATTCATAAAGGGAAATTGTTATGGGATCAAATTTATATGTTGCATTGGTATGCTTAGGATTTATGCTTGAGATATGATTTCACTTGTTGCTCTAGGATGAATGCTCCTCATCTTCCCTTTTCATGCAAATTTAATGATAATGAAACCTTGGCTTCTTATGCTAATGGTATATATGATTACTATGATGTGGAACGAATAGAAGAATTTGTTGCTTTTGAGGGTTCTTATGAAATTGAATCTTTGTTTTTAAAGTTTGAAGCTTTTGATGATGATGTCTATAGACCTGAAAATTTTGCCATCCTTAAATATTGCTATGATAACTACACATAAAATTCCAATATTGATGCGTTTATTGAGAAAGTCTCCATTGTCTAAGAAAAGACTAATATTTTGCAGGAGTCTGTGGAAGAAGGAATTGATGAAACTGTGAGCTCATTGGATGAAAAAGATGATGAGGAGAGCGAAGAACAAAAAGAGGAAGAGCGGATTGATCACTCGTGCCCACCTTCTAATGAGAGTAACTCTTCAACTCATACATTGTTTAATGTCCCTTCGTTCTTACCGAAAGATGAATGCTATGAGAATTGCTATGATCCCGTTGATTCGTTTGAAATATCCATGTTCTATGAACTTGATGCTTGTGGCCAAGATGCCAATATGAATGATGCTTATGGAGATGACCTTATTATAGTTCCTTATGTTAACAATGAAATTGTTGCTATTGCACCCACACATGATAGTCCTATTATCTTTTTGAATTCCCCAAACTACACTATATCAAAGAAGTTTGTTCCTATTAAGGATTATATTGATGGCTTGCCTTTAACCGTTGCAGATGATAATTTTGATGAATGTAATATGCATGTGCTTGCTGCTCCTACTTGCAATTATTATGAGAGAGGAACTACATCTCCACCTTTCTATGTTTCCAACACAATAAAATTGCAAGAAACTTCTTATGCTATGTATTGGCCATTACTTGATGTGCATGAATTGTTCTTGTATGACATGCCACTAGTAGAAAAAGGGCCTATTGTCCCGGTTGGTAAGGGCCTTTAGTCCCGGTTGGTGAACCGGGACTAAAGGCTCGGTACTAATGCCTCCCCCCTTTAGTCCCGGTTCAATCCAGAACCGGGACAGAAGGGCCTCCACGTGGCCTGTCCCCTGAGCCCAGGCAGGAGGGCCTTTGGTCCCGGTTGGTGGCACCAACCAGGACCAATAGGCATCCACGCGTCAGCGTTTATGTGGCTGTGGTTTTTGTTTTTTTTTTGAAAGGGGGGGGTTTGGGGGGTTTTGGGGGGTTAATTTAGGTGTTTCATATATTGTGCTATAGCTAGCTAATTAATAGAGAGAAGTGTCCTCTCTTTTGTCCGTGCTTGGTCGAGGCTACGTACCATACATACATACGTATAGAGAGGACTAGCTAGACACGCTAGCTAGCTAGTAAGCAAACAGAAGATCGTCATGAACATATATGCATACAGAGAGAAGTGATATCGACCACCTCTCCTTCTCCGAGAGATTGGCCGATGCATAGGAAGAGAGTTAGACTTCGTCATTGCTTGATATATGTTGCTTTGTGCTCACTACTAAATGCCAAATCATTGTTAATTAAAATTGGCTTTGATATACCTTGGGATCCGGGTGGATCCATTACTTGAGCACTTTATGCCTAGCATAATGGCTTTAAAGAAAGAGCTGCCAGGGAGACAACCGGAAGTTTTAGAGAGTCATTTATTTCTGTTGAGTGCTTTTATGAAATTTAAAAACAAAAAAATTTAGGAGGGGGGGGGGGCTTAAAACTTCACAAAAAAAGAAGCGATTGAAAGGTGATGCATTGGTGAAGTGAGGGTCGACCTTGAACACTTGTGTTCATGCTCATGGAAACAATGTAGAATTTCTCGTGAAGATTCTCACAAAAATAATTATCCCCTTGTACAAATCCATTGTATTATAAAAATAATGTGCCAGTATTTGCCTTTAGGATGGGCAGATTGCTTGTTGGTACGTGCGGTGCAGAAACATAAACTTTGGCTGTAGTGCGCGGTTTTACCTTTTTTACTGGAACGTCAAATGGTTCTGAAACTTTTTGCACAGTCTTGCTATGCAAATTGTTTGTTTTTTCCTAAATTTTTCAGAATTTTTGGAGTACCAGAAGTATGGTAGATGTTCAGATTACTACAGACTGTCTTGTTTAAGACAAATTCTGTTTTTGATGCATTGTTTTGCTCGTTTTGATGAAACATCTGAAACTTCCCGAAACCATTCCGGTGTTCGAATGTAACCTTACAATATATCAATATTTACCTCTCGACCATTTCGAGAATCCTCGTCATGTCCGTGATCTCATCCGGGACTCCAAATAACCTTCGGTCGCCAAAACACATAACTCATATAATGCCTATCTTCATCGAATGTTAAGCGTGCGGACCCTACGGGTTCAAGAACTATGTAGACATGACCGAGACACCTCTTCGGTCAACAACCAATAGCGGAACCTAGATGCTCATATTGGTTCCCACATATTCTACGAAGATCTTTATCGATCTAACCGCAATGTCAATATAGTTATTCCCTTTATCATCGGTATGTTACTTGCCCGAGATTTGATCATCGGTATCTTCATACCTTGTTCAATCTCGTTACCGCCAAGTCTCTTTACTCGTTCTGTAGTGCATCATCCCGCAACTAACTCATTAGTCACATTGCTTGCAAGGCTTCATATGATGTGCATTACCGAGAGGTCCCAGAGACACCTCTCTGATACTCGAAGTGACAAATCCTAATCTCGATCTATGCCAACCCAACAAACACCTACGGAAATACTTGTTGAGCATCTTTATATTCACCTAGTTATGTTGTGACGTTTGATAGCACAAAAGGCATTCCTCCGGTATCCGGGAGTTGCATAATCTCATAGTCGGAGGAATATATATTTGACACGAAGAAAGCAGTAGCAATGAAACTAAACGATCATTATGCTAAGCTAACAGATGGGTCTTGTCCGTCGTATCATTCCACTAATGATGTGATCCCTTATCAAATGAAAACTCATGTCCATGGCTAGGAAACTTAACCATCTTTGATCAATGAGCTAGTCTAGTAGAGGCATACTAGGGACACGTTGTTTTGTCTATGTATTCACACATGTATCAAGTTTCCGGTTAATACAATTCTAGCATGAATAATAAACATTTATCATGAATAAGGAAATATAAAATAACAACTTTATTATTGCCTCTAGGGCATATTTCCTTCAAGTTGGCATGGCTAGATTATTCTGGTCAAATATACGCTTCATGGGGGTGTTGAAAAACATTAAATTCCCAAGGAAAGATCAAAACTATTTTAGATGGGTAATAAGTAAAACTTGCTATGTCATCAAGATAATTCACACAACACTTATACATCTTCCAAAAGTAATTGGAGCATGCCATATATATCTGAAAAAATAACTCCAAACAAACACTTACCCGCAAAAAGTAAAAAGGAACACTTGACACACTAGTTGGGCTAGGATACAGATGCTGATGGCTTTTGGCTTTTGGCACGCAACACAAAGAAGACTCATGATCTTTTTTTTGTGAGGTAAAAGGGAATTTTATTCCATCAATTCAGAGTTACAATCAGCTAGCAAAAGATCAGCAATACACGAAGGACCAATGTGTAGCCAACAAGCAATGCTACAATCAATTCGACCATGATCTGCTAGGCTATCTGCCACTATATTCCGATCTGAGTACTTTTCTGGGGAACAAACTCCCTACCTACTAGCAAAGTGTCTGAGTTCTTCAAAAGTTAGTATAGTCAATGCTGTCGAAGAATTCGATTGTACCACAATCAAAACATCAATGTGCTGGATAGTCAGAGTGATCCCTTCCATAACACTGGTACAAAGAGCTGCTATACAAACGGTTTTTAAACCCTTTCCACGATGAAGTTTGGAATCGTCGCCAAGTGAGTGTGGGCGATAGGGGGGTCCTTCCCACATGACCCAGAAACCGTCGGGGATAGGCCCTCCTGGCACACAGGTTGGGGCAATATGAGGTCATGTGCGATCTGGCGGGGCATCGAAACCCAATTGTTTCCATTCGTATGTATATCACACACAGTTTTTTGTTTGGAAACATTTGTGCAAGGTGGCCTAACGCAAATAGTTCTCTGCCAGAAGGCGTGTGTGATTGTTAGTTGATCGAACACAGCTACTTTCGAGAAACCATGCGGGTTGTTTGAGTTCATCGCCCACAATGTTGTCTGAGTAACCGTCTGCAATAGAAAACCCCAATAAGCATGGTAATTAGCCTATTATTGATAATCCATGTACTGATCAAATTGATATTTTTTATAAAAACACACTAGATATTTCATATCCGTATAATAGCAACCAGGATTTCATAATCGAATTACATCAGATAGCTTCGACACTCAGTTCTGCCATTACACAACAGCAACAAGTTTCACATGTAACATCAAAAAACTTTTGGAAAGTAGCATCATACACGGTAAATAGACAGACGAATCTCATCTGGGAAACTGCAGATGCGAAAGGCAAATATTGAGCCTTCAGTGATGTTGAATGTCCTTGCAACTTTAGGCCAGTGGCTATGGATAATTGCACGCCCAACCTTCGTCCTCTTCAGCAAGACTTCAATATTGTACCGTGGGTGTTGAATGAATACCTTCCTCGCCTCTTTTCCATGCAGGTGGTTTGAGAGGTAATCATCGGTGAACTTCTTTGCAAAGTACTAAAAACAAAGATATGCAAACAAGGTAAAAGAGTTAGTACCATCCTATAGTTGACGGATGGCGCAAGGGGTGAAAACAAGGTAAAAGAGTTAGTACCATCCTATACTTGACTGATGTCTTGTTCATTGTGCAAACAAAGATCTTCATGTTATTCGTCACAAGTTTCTTCATACTAATAATCTTTCTGAGTTTCTTAACTTGACTGATATTCATGGACATCTCATTTCCCCATATGCAAAATGGGTTGAACAGTGGGTCTAAGCCTTTGACAGCAGGACCTGCATGTGCAAGACCAAATTGTAAGAAACCTAAATATCAGAATGATTCCTGCAACTGCACAATAATGTGCTATTAGCCAAGGGACCATGCCTGAACAAACCTCGATGGTAAACCGCAGTGTCTCCCATTGTTTCCCTGCAACACACATAAGGAAGATCTTGATTAGGGTAACTGAGAGTTGTCATACTATTAGTAGAATATGTATTGAGTACAACCAAATTCGATTTATTTCACATGCGTAACAATACAAAATTGTACCCACAACAAATGAAAATCAAATTGCTGAACTGAACCAAACAGTTAAATGGACAGCAGCCAAATCAACCAAAATAGTTAATTGAGCACGACATTGCAGAATAGAAACATGTACTAGAAGATAAGACAGTTAACAAAACAAAGAATGCTTGAGAATACTACTATGAAATGTAGCAATTGTTGGACCAAATTGTTAACTGGACATTACATTTCAGAGGACCAAAGTGTTAGAGGACCAAACTGTAAACTGAACATCAGATTGCATATTAACATTACAGAGGACTAATCACTAGAAGGCATTGGCGGTGGCCTCGAGAAAATAGCATGAACTGTATTTTAAAGTAGACAACCACGTCGCAGTGTCGAGGTGGCCTCAAAGACGAGGTGCTCCACCAAGATCTAGCGGTCGACACACATGGCAGCCATAGCGACCTCATGCGCGCGTGCGGCCATGATTTGCTTCTCCCCTGCCAGATGCTACTGAGCTCCATGTTATACTGCGTGCAAAATGGCTATGGGCGGTGCTTAGTTGGAGGAGGGGGGGGGGTAGTGATTTCGGCGGAAGGTGTCGTGCCGTTAGTCGGGGCATGTGGGGCGGGAAAGGAGGAGGATGGTGTGGGTGGGGTGTGGATTACCTGACCATATCAACAAGGCCGCGCAGCAAGAAGAAGGGTCGATGGCGAGGACGCCATGCAGCAAGAAGAAGGGTTGGCGAGGAGGCGGCGCTGCAAGAAGAAGGGTCGCCGACAAGGAGGCGGCGCTGTAAGAAGAAGGGTAGCTGGCGTGGAGGTTGCACTGCAAGAAGAAGGGCCGCCGGCAAGAAGGCTGAGCTGCTAGTAAGCAGCAGTGAAGATTTGAACTTGGAAAGCAAGAAGGAACAGTGGAAATGTGACTTTTGGTGGAAGGGAGGGGGTGGGGAGATAGATATTTCCGCGGTGGCAAAAAAAATTCGCTCGGTGCCGCGAGAAACTGGTGCACAAGTGTGGTTCAAGCGGCGGCGGTGGACTGTAGACAACGAAGCTTCCTATATAATCCAGACAAGACGATGTGCCAAGATATTTTTTATCACATCCCACATGATTCTTTCTAGTAAACTGTTTGTGGTATACCTGATTTTCTCATTATGTTTTTAAAGACAAAATGGTGTTACGGAGGGAAAGGATAGTGTTTGAATTGCTAGAACATTTATGTACAGTGAACATGCAACTACATGAGTGTCATGTTTAAATTTGAAATTATTCCGGGTTCGTTTAGCATTTTTATGGTTTAATTGAGCTTCTCGGCATTTAATGTGCATAATTCAAATTTGAACTACAAGCACATGCTTCAGTGCACCAAAATTTGTTAAAAAATTACATGTGTGTCTTTGGGTGAATTTATAGGTCCCATGCAAGAAATAGGAATGAAATTCAATTATCTGGGTGTCGTGGCTCGGTCGAGAACATTGAGAAACTTGGTTTTTAAATTCCTGGAAATTCAAAACTCGCCTAAAAATCATGAAACTTGGCATGGTGTCATTTCATGTCACCAACATGTTGTGGTAAAAAAATTGGCTGCATTTGGACAAGTTTTTGATATAAACTTCTTACAAACCAGAGCTTCTCTCGAGAAGACTCGTGGTTCCCGAGGGGGGACGTGTCACCTTTGTGTTCGAAACGATATACACTGCCTGCCCCCTATTTTTTTTACAGAGGCAACATAGAACTATATGAGTGCCCTGTTAAAATTTGGAATTATTCCGGGTTCGTTTGGACTTTCTTATACATTAATTGAATTTCTGGTTGTTTAATATGCATAATTCAAATTTAAACCACAAGCACATGCTCCAATGCACCAAAGTTGGTTGAAAAATCACATGTGTGTCCTTGGGTGAATTTCTAGGTCCTATGCAAGAAATGTGAATGAAATTCAAATATCTGGGCGTCCTGGCTCGGCCGGAAAGATTGAGAAACTTGGTTTTTTAATTCATGTAAATCCAAAACACGCCTGAAAATTATGAAACTTGCCATGGTGTCATGACATGGGACCAACATGCTGCGGTAATTTTTTTGGCCGAATTGGGACAAGCTTTGGTATAAGCTTCTTGCAAACCAGGGCTTCTCTCAAGAAGGCTCGTGGTTTCGAGAGGAACGTGTCACCTCCGTGTGCGAAACGACATACATACACTGCCTTCTCCCATCGTAATATTTTTACGCAGGCAGATTAGACCAAATATAAGTATCATGCTAAACTTTGGAATTATTCCGGGTTCGTTTTGCCTTTTTATTCATTAATTGAATTTCTGGTCATTTAATGTGCATAATTCAAATTTGAAATACAAGCACATGCTTTGGTGCACCAAAGTTGGTTGAAATATCACATGTGTGTCCTTGGGTGAGTTTCTAGTTCCCATGCAAGAAATGTGAATGAAATTCAAACATCTGGGCGTCGTAGCTCGGCCGAAAAGATTGAGAAACTTGGTTTTTTAATTCATGTGAATCCAAACCACACCTGAAAATCATGAAACTTGGCATGGTGTCATGACATGGCACCAACATGTTGCGGTAATTTTTTTGGCCGAATTGGGACAAGCTTTGGTATAAACTTCTTACAAACCGAAGCTTCTTTCAAGAAGGCTCGTGGTTTTGAGAGGGAACGTGTGCCACCTCCGTGTGTGAAACGACATACGTACACTACCTTCTCCCGCCTCAATTTTTTTACACGGGCATATTAGACCAAATAGAAGTATCATGCTAAATTTTGGAATTATTCCGGGATCGTTTGGACTTTTTATATACATTAATTAAATTTCTGGGCATTTAATGTGCATAATTCAAATTTGAACTACAAGCACATGTTCCAGTGCACCAAAGTTGGTTGAAAACTCACATGTATGTCCATGGGTGAATTTCTAGGTCCCATGTAGAAAATGGGAATTAAATTCAAACATATAGGCGTCGTGGCTCGGCCGAAAAGATTGAGAAACTTGCTTTCTTTAATTCATGTAAATCCAAAACATGCCTGAAAATCATGCAAATTGGCATGGTGTCATGACATGGCACCAACATGCTGCGGTAATTTTTTTGGTCGAATTGGGACAAGCTTTGGTATAGGCTTCTTGCAAATCGAAGCTTCTCTCAAGAAGGCTTGTGGTTCCGCGAGGGAACGTGTCACCTCCATGTGCGAAACGACATACGTACACTGCCTTCTCCCGCCTTAATTTTTTTACACATGCAGATTAGACCAAATAGAAGTATTGTGCTAAATTTTGGATTTATTCCGGGTTCGTTTGGCCTTTTTATACATTAATTGAATTTCTGGGCATTTAATGTGCATAATTCAAATTTGAACTATAACCACATGCTCCAGTGCACCAAAATTGGTTGAAAAATCACATGTATGTCCTTGGGTGAATTTCTAGGTCCCATGCAAGAAATAGGAATGAAATTCCAACATCTGGGCGTCGTGGCTCAGCCGGAAACATTGAGAAATTTGGTTTTTTAATTCCTGTAAATCCAAAACACGCTTGTAAATCATGAACCTTGGCATGGTGTCATGACATGGCACCAACATGCTATGGTAATTTTTCTGTCCGATATGCGAAGGCGACACACTAACAATCAACAAAGTCATTTTGGAACAAGTGTTGTCACGTTACAAATAGGAAACACAACTATTATTGAAACAGTGGGCACTCTACTTACCAATTATGTGCCGCCACGTGTCCCTTTTTTATTGGCTAGGAGGTGTCGTGCGGGGTAACTATTTGAGTACGGGAGGCATGCGATCAAACCCCTGCGCGTGCTCATCGGGAGGAGAGCCCTTTAACATCTATTAATGGCACCCGAGCCCTTGTTTCACGGCGTGGCCATGTCTCACTGGACTGAGATTTAAGAGAGAGAAATGAAAATCTGAAAAGAAAGTTTTTCACGGATCTTGATGATGAATATAAGGACGATGAAAGTGGATAATAATTGTCTTACATATTTAGGAACATAATTTAAAAAATCCACATGCGGCAATGCCCGAATACACAAGGGCAAAAGAAGGAAGACAACGATCTGGCTCGCTGATCTCTACTTTCTTGATGCGTTGCTATAGGTTGCCGGAACTGGCCTCTACGGCGAGCAGGGATGAGCTCTTTCCCGTCCTCGATATACTGCTTGAGAGCATCCACGGATTCCTCCACCAGCCTTTTGCGCTTCATACGCAGCACGACATTCTAATCCATAAGTTTCTCGACGATGACGCTGGTCCTCTTCAACAAGGCAGTGGTCTCCTCCTGCTGCTCCGCTCTACCGATGATCTTCGCCCTCAGCAGGTCGCACTCGGCCTGGAACTTCTCATTGCTCTCCCTTAGTTGCCGGATGACGCTGATAACCTGTTCAATCGAGGCTTTCATGTCGTCCTGCAACCTCGCCCAGCCGGAGATCTGATCCATCTGGCTATGGATGATTGCATGCATGCGCCTGTAAGAGTCCTCTCCTGCCAGCGAGACATTTTCCCAGGCTGCCGCGGCGCGGGAGGACATCTCTGCTGCTTCCACGGTGCGGCCAGACAATTCTTCTACTTCCGCGGCGCGGCCGCACAAGTCTGCTGCATCGACGGCACGACGGGACCTCCGTGCTGCTTCAGTGGCGCAGCGGGACCTTTGTGCTGCTACGGCTGCATGGCGGGACATGTCGGCTGCTTTCGTGGCAAGGCGGGACATCTCTCGTGCTTCCGCTTCCATGCTCGCCACTCCCTGGTGGCAATCTCTTGACCCAGAACTCACACTGGCCATGACAAACGCAAGGGAACAATGATGAATGACTTCTTTGTTTTTGAGGATGGGGAGCTGAGGAGGAATGTGCAGTCATCTTGGAGTAGTAGTATTTATAACCGAGTACTAATACGCTGCTAACTGGGAAACCATTTAGGTTTTGACTGGTGTGAACAGGCTTGCAATTTTAAATGTGACGGGACGTGTTGGGGATATAACTATTAGGTATGACCCGCCCCGGAGACCGGGTTATACCTATGGTGATTCTTGATATGAAGCCCATGAGGATATTGAAGATGGCGGTTCACATAAAGGACCCAAGGCCCAAGGGTGACTTAAGGCCCGTAGGGGTAAACCGCCATATATGTAAGACTTGTATTGTAAGGCATGTATAGATAGTCATCGAGCTGGACACGTTGTCTATGAGCCGGTCGGGACTCCGTGAGCTGCTGGGCGTCAACCTTTGTATATAAAGGGACGACCCGGTGGCGGTTCAAGGCAAGACATAACAGATCGAAAGCTAGGTCAAGCGGATTCGCTACCTGGTAATCAAGACATAAGCAATACCACCTCAAACTGGATTAGGCCTTTACCTTCACAACAAGGGGCCGAACCAGTATAAACTCATGTGTCCTTTGCCTCGTTTAACCCCTTTAAGTTAACCTGATTGCGATGGCTCCATGACTAAGTCCTCAAAGTAAGACATCTGCCGTGACTATTCCACGACAGTTGGCACCCACCGTGGGGCCAGCACACGGTGGTTTCGAGTTCTTAAAGGGCAGCTTCGAAGGGATCAAGGGATACGCTGTGGGCTGGATGACCAAGAGTCGTCGTGGCAAGCTCTACATCGACGATGCAGGCTGGGGCCCCGAGGCCGGCTCAATCGAGTACGGGTACCATTTTCCCTTCGGTAGAATCCACGTCTTCATCGGCAAGATCGGCGAGCCGGGCCCTGGGCTAGACCTCTCCACCGACATCATCGAGATGGCTCAGCGTGCGAGACCCGCCCGAGCTCAGCCCGCCGTGAAACGTGCCTTCGTGGGATTCATCCATGGAGCGGAATTTGATGAAGGATCTATTTCTGGCGGTGAGACGGCCATCTATTCTGATGGTGAGTCGTCCACAGGTGAGAGTACTTCATTGTATCAACTGCAAGATGGTAGGCTTGGGGGTTGTTTCGATGGTGACAGTATTCCGGACCCCTATGAGCCACCGAACCGGGTTGGGATCTTTATGGCCGGTACACAGCCTGTTCAGAATTCTTCAACTGCAGCGGCAATGATCTCTGGGTCAGTAGCGGCAGCGGCGGCCGGGGCAGGAGGCTGATACGTCCATTTTGCATCATGCTTTTATGTCAATATTTATTGCATTATGGGCTGTTATTACACTTTATATATCAATACTTATGGCTATTCTCTCTTATTTTACAAGGTTTACCATGAAGAGGGGGAATGCCGGCAGCTGGAATTCTAGCTGGAAAAGGAGCAAACATTGGAAACCTATTCTCCACTGCTCCAAAAGCCCTGAAACTCCACGAAACTTATTTTTGGAATTAGTAAGAATTATTGAGCGGAAGAAACACCTCAGGGGGCCCACAACCTGGCCAGGAGGGTGGGGGGCGCGCCCACCCCTACTGGGCGCGCCCCCTGTCTCCTGGGCCCCCTGGTGGACCTCCAGTGTCCATCTTCTGCTATATGAAGGCTTTTACCCTGAAAAAAAATCGGGGGCAAGCTTACGAGACGAAACTCCGCCGCCACGAGGCGAAACCTTGGCGGAACTAATCTAGGGCTCCGACGGAACTGTTCTACTGGGGAAACATCCCTCCGGGAGGGAGAAATCATTACCATTGTCATCACCAATGATCCTCTCATCGGGAGGGGGTCAATATCCATCAACATCTTCACCAGCACCATCTCCTCTCAAAACCGTAGTTCATCTCTTGTACCCAATCTTGTATCCAAACCACAAATTGGTACCTGTGGGTTGCTAGTAGTGTTGATTACTCCTTGTAGTTGATGCTAATTGGTTTACTTGGTGGAAGATCATATGTTCAGATCCTTAATGCATATTATTACTCCGATGATTATGAACATGAATATGCTTTGTGAGTAGTTACGTTTGTTCCTGAGGACATGGGTGAAGTCTTGCTATTAGTAGTCATGTGAATTTGGTATTCGTTCGATATTTTGATGAGATGTATGTTTTCTTTTCCTCTAGTGGTGTTATGTGAACGTCGACTACATGACACTTCACCATTATTTGGGCCTAGAGGAAGGCATTGGCAAGTAATAAGTAGATGATGGGTTGCTAGAGTGACAGAAGCTAAACCCTAGTTTATGCATTGCTTCGTTAGGGGCTGATTTGGATCCATATGTTTAATGTTGTGGTTAGGTTTACCTTAATACTTCTTTTTTAGTTGCGGATGCTTGCAATAGGGGTTAATCATAAGTGGGATGCTTGTCCAAGTAAGGGTAGTAGCCAAGCACTGGTCCACCCACATATCAAATTATCAAAGTACCGAACGGGAATCATATGAGCGTGATGAAAACTAGCTTGACGATAATCCCCATGTGTCCTCGGGAGCTCTTTTCTCATTATAAGAAATTGTCCAGGCTTATCCTTTGCTACAAAAAGGATTGGGCCACCTTGCTGCACTTTATTTACTTTCATTCCTTGTTACTCGTTACAATTTATCTTATCACAGAACTATCTGTTACCTACAATTTCAGTGCTTGCAGAGAAAACCTTACTGAAAACCGCTTATCATTTCCTTCTGCTCCTTGTTGGGTTCGACACTCTTACTTATCGAAAGGACTACGATAGATCCCCTACACTTGTGGGTCATCAAGACTCTTTTCTGGCACCGTTGTCGGGGAGTGTAGCGCTTTTGGTGAGTGGAACTTGGTAAGGAAACATTTATGTAGTGTGCTGAAATTTTCTGTTACTTGTCACTATGGAAACTAATCCTTTGAGGAGCTTGTTCGGGGTATCTTCACCCCGACCAGAAGAGCAAAGAGTTGCTCCTCAACCTACTGAACTTATTGAAAATATTTACTTTGGGATTCCTTCGGGTATGATAGAGAAACTGCTAGCTAATCCATTGGCAGGAGATGGAACATTGCATCCCGATTTACACCTTATCTTTGTGGATGAAGTTTGTGGATTATTTAAGCTTGTAGGTATTCCCGATGATGTTGTCAAAAGGAAGGTCTTCTCTTTATCTTTGAAGGGAGATGCATTGACATGGTATAGGCTATGTGATGATACGAGATCTTGGAATTATAAATGATTGAAGTTGGAATTTCACCAGAAGTTCTATCATATGCATCTTGTTCATCCTGATCATAATTACATACATAATTTATGGCCTCACGAAGGAGAAAGCATCGCTCAAGCTTGGGGGAGGCTTAAGTCAATGTTATATTCATGCCCCAATCATGAGCTCTCCAGAGAAATGATTATTCAAAAAATTTATGCTCGGCTTTCTCTCAATGATCGCAACATGCTCGATACTTCCTGTGTTGGTTCTTATATGTTGAAGACTATTGAATTCAAATGGGACTTATTGGAAAGAATTAAACACAACTCTGAAGATTGGGGTTCTGGCGATGGTAAGGAGTCAGGTATGACACCTAAGTTTGATTGTGTTAAATCTTTTATGGATACCGATGCTTTTCGTGGATTTAGCGCTAAATATGGACTTGACTCTGAGATAGTAGCTTCTTTCTGTGAATCTTTTGCTACTCACGTTGATATCCCTAAGGAGAAGTGGTTTAAATATAATCCTCCCATTGAACTAAAAGTAGTTGCACCTATTACAGTTGAAGAAAAGACTGTCACTTATAGTGATCCTATTGTTCCTACTACTTATGTTGAGAAACCTCCTTTTCCTGTTAGGATAAAGGATCATGCTAAAACTTCGACTATTGTTCATAAGAGTAATACTAGGACTTATACACCTCCTGAGGAAATCAAAGTTGAACCTAGTATTGCTATGGTTAAAGATCTCTTGGATGATGATTTAGATGGGCATGTTATTTATTTCTATGGTGAGACTGCTAATATTGTTAGACCAGATACTAAGATACATAGACCTGTGGTAGGCATGCCTGTTATTTCTGTTAAAATAGGAGATCATTGTTATCATGGCTTATGTGATATGGGTGCTAGTGCTAGTGCTAGTGCAATACCCTATGATTTATATAAAGAAATTATGCGTGACATTGCACCCGTTGAATTGGAAGGTATTCATGTTACTATCAAACTTGCCAATAGAGATACTATTTCACCAGTTGGGATTGTTAGATATGTTGAAGTCTTGTGTGGGAAGGTTAAATATCCCGCCGATTTTCTTGTTCTTAGTTCCCCACAAGATGATTTTTGTCCCATTATTTTTGGTAGACCCTTCTTAAACACTGTTAATGCTAGGATTGATTGTGAAAAGGATACTGTCACAATTGGCTTAGAGGGTATGTCTCATGAGTTTAATTTTGCTAAGTTTCGTAGACAACCTCGTGATAGAGAATCACCTAGTAAGGATGAGATTATTGGTCTTGATTCTATTGCCGTGCCTCCTACTAATCCGTTAGAACAATATTTGCTAGACCATGAATGTGATATGTTTATGAAGGAAAGAAGGGAAATAGATGAAGTGTTCCTTAAACAGGAACCTATGCTGAAACATAACCTTCCCGTTGAAATTCTTGGGGATCCCCCTCCACCCAAGGGTGATCCCGTGTTTGAAGTTAAACCATTACTTGATAATCTTAAGTATGCTTATCTTGATGAAAAGAAAATATATCCTATTATTATTAGTTCTAACCTTTTAGAGCAAGAAGAAGAAAGATTATTGACAACTCTGAAGAAGCACCGCGCTGCTATTGGATATACTCTGGATGATCTTAAGGGCATTAGTCCCACTCTATGCCAACACAAAATAAATGTGGAGAAAGATGTCAAACCAGTTAGAGATCCTCAACGATGGTTGAATCCTAAGATGAAAGAAGTGGTAAGAAAGGAGATACTAAAGCTCCTTGAGGCAGAGATGTGAAGACACTAGTCTCGTGTTGAATTGGGAAAAGTGCCACTTTATGGTTAATGAAGGCATTGTCTTGGGGCACAAGATCTCCGAGAGAGGTATTGAAGTTGATAAGGCTAAAGTTGATGCTATTGAAAAGATGCCATGTCCCAAGGACATAAAAGGTATAAGAAGTTTCCTTGGTCATGACGGTTTTTATAGGAGGTTCATTAAGGGCTTTTTTAAAATCTCTAGGCCTCTGACTAATTTATTACAAAAAGATATTCCTTTTGTCTTTGATGATGATTGTTTATAAGCATTTGAAATACTTAAGAAAGCTTTGATCACTGCACCTATTGTTCAGCCACCTGATTGGAATTTACCCTTTGAAATTATGTGCGATGCTAGTGATTATGCTGTAGGTGTTGTTCTAGGGCAAAGAGTTGATAAGAAATTGAATGTTATCCAGTATGCTAGTAAGACTCTTGATACTGCCGAGAGAAATTATGCTACTACTGAAAAAGAACTCTTAGTAGTTGTGTTTGCATGTGATAAGTTTAGACCTTATATTGTTGATTCCAAAGTTACTATTCACACTGATCATGCTGCTATTAAATATCTTATGGAAAAGAAAGATGCTAAGCCTAGACTCATTAGATGGGTCCTCTTGCTCCAAGAATTTGATTTGCATATTATTGATAGAAAGGGAGCTGAGAACCCCGTTGCAGACATCTTGTCTAGGTTAGAGAATGTTCTTGATGACCCACTGCCTATTGATGATAGCTTTCCTCATGAACAATTAGCGGTCGTTAATGCTTCTCGTACTGCTCCTTGGTATGCTGATTATGCTAATTACATTGTTGCTAAATTTATACCTCCTAGTTTCACATACCAGCAAAAGAAAAAGTTCTTTTATGATTTAAGACATTACTTCTGCAATGACCCACACCTTTATAAAGAAGGAGTAGATGGTGTTATTAGACGTTGTGTACCTGAGCATGAACAGGAACAGATCCTATGCAAGTGTCACTCTAAATCATATGGAGGACACCACGCTAGAGATAGAACTGCACATAAGGTATTGCAATCTGGTTTTTATTGGCCTACTCTCATCAAAGATGCTTGTAAGATTGTCTTATCTTGTGATGAATGTAAAAGAATTGGTAATATTAGTAGACGTCAAGAAATGCCTATGAATTATTCTCTTGTTATTGAACCATTTGATGTTTGGGGCTTTGATAATATGGGACCTTTTCCTGCCTCTAATGGTTATACACATATTTTAGTTGTTATTGATTGCGTTACTAAGTGGGTAGAAGCTATTCCAACTAGTAGTGCTGATCATAACACTTCTATTAAAATTCTTAAAGAAGTTGTTTTTCCGAGGTTTGGAGTCCCTAGATATCTTATGACTGATGGTGGTTCACATTTTATTCATGATGCTTTTCGTAAGATGCTTGCTAAGTATGATGTTAATCATAGAATCGCATCTCCTTATCATCCGCAGTCTAGTGGTCAAGTAGAGGTGAGCAATAGAGAGCTCAAATTAATTTTGCAAAAGATTGTGAATAGATCTAGAAAAAACTGGTTCAAAAAACTTGATGATGCATTATGGGCCTATAGAACTGCATACAAAAATCCTATGGCATGTCTCCATATAAGATGGTTTATGGAAAAGCTTGTCATTTACCTCTTGAGCTTGAACATAAAGCATATTGGGCTATTAAAGAGCTCAACTATGATTTCAAACTTGCCAGTGAGAAGAGGTTATTTGATATTAGCTCACTTGATGAATGGAGAACCCAGGCCTATGAGAATGCCAAGCTATTCAAAGAAAAAGTCAAACGCTGGCATGACAAAAGAATACAAAAGCGTGAGTTTAACGTACGTGATTATGTGTTATTATTCAACTCTCGTTTAAGATTTTTTGCAGGAAAACTTCTCTCTAAATGGGAAGGTCCTTACATTGTCGAGGAGATCTATCGTTCCGGTGCCATAAAAATCAACAACTTCGAAGACACAAGTCCGAGGGTGGTGAACGGTCACAGAATTAAACATTATATCTCAGGTAATCCTATCAATGTTGAAACTAATATTATTGAAACCGTAACCCGGGAGGAATACATAAGGGACACTTTCCAGAACGTTCCAGACTCCGAAAAGGAATAGGTATGTGGTACGGTAAGTAAACTGACTCCAAACCAATTCTAATGGCAATTTTTAGCAGCTTTGGAATATTTAAGAATTTTAGGAAGAAAGAAGTAGTCCGGGAAGGACACGAGGCCTCCACGAGGGTGGAAGGCGCGCCCACCCTTACTGGGCGCCCCCCCTATCTCGTGGCCACCTCGTGTGCCTCCCGGACTCCGTTTTCTTGCGTGTTATGTATTATGGTCGGTAAAAAATCATTATATAAACCCCCGAAGGTTTTGACCATCGTATCATGCAAATATCCTCTGTTTTTGTTTTGAGTTGTTTCTGTTGCAGTTTAAGAGCAAGATGTCTTCTCAAGAGTCAGTCGGGGAGAGTCGGGTGTCTCACCCGGCACCAGGTCCAGGAGCAAATAGCGATGCTTATCACTTTGGACCATCAACGGAGGATGAGATGGTGGCCGACTTGAAAAGGATAGATGCCATGGAGGAGGATCAAGAAGTTACCTCTCGTCTCCATGCAGGATTCATGATGGGGGAACTACATAGCTCGGCTATTCCAAATTCGGTTATCCCTTCCAACGTTAAATTTCTTTCTTATGAAAATATGAAAAAGAGCGTCACTTGTTCTCCAGAAGCCATGCAGCATCCTTGGGTAAAGGGATCTTTGGCCGTTACAGGGAAGCTCCACAAAGAAATCATGGACCTCAAACAACAAGTCAATAAGCTCGAGGAGGAGAATCGTATCCCGAGGGGCATCATTGCCAAGAAGATCATAACACCAACCGTGAAGAAGGAGGCATAATTACATGGGTATGGGCACTCCCCTTGGCAACTGCCAAGCTTGGGGGAGTTGCCCCGGTATCGTATCACCATCACACTCCTATCTTTACCGTTTTATTTAGTTCGATCCTTTTAGTAGTATCTTGATCTAGCAGATTGAAGTTTTGATATCAAGTAGCTTTGAGTTTTGCTTTGTGATCTCTTTATGTAATCGAGTCCGTGAGCTATCTATAATAAAGATTAGTGTTGAGTCAAGGGCTTTGCTATGTTGCTATGATCTTGGGAAAGTAGAAAGAATAAAAGAGTTCATATTGATCTTATGGATAGTAATGACTTCACACATAGAAAGTATGGGGCTTAAAAGTTCTTGAGAGTTGATAAATGTAGTTTTGGTCATCGCTGCAATTAATAGGAAGTAATAAGGAAAGAGATGTTCACATACAAATATATTATCTTGGACATCTTTTATGATTGGGAGCACTCATTAAGTATGACATGCTAAAAGAGTTGATGTTGGACAAGGAAGACAACGTAATGGTTTATGTTTTCTCACATCTCAGTTAAAGTATATTGTCATTGACCTTCCAACCATGTTGAGCTTGCCTTTCCGTCTCATGCTAGCCAAATTCCTTGCACCAAGTAGAGACACTACTTGTGCTTCCAAATATCCTTAAACCCAGTTTTGCCATGAGAGTCCACCAACCCTACCTATGGATTGAGTAAGATCCTTCAAGTAAGTTGTCATGTTGCAGGCAATAAAAATTGCTATCTAAATATGTATGACTTATTAGTGCAGAGAAAATAAGCTTTGTATGATCTTGTTGTGGAACCAATAAAAGCGACGGACTGCATAATAAAGGTCCACATACAAGTGGCAATATAAAGTGACGTTCTTTTTCATTAAGATTTCATGCATCCAACCCAAAAAGCACATGAAAACCTCTGCTTCCCTCTGCGAAGGGTCTATATTTTACTTTATGTTTTTACTTTATGCTTGAGTCAAGGTGATCTTCACCTTTCCCTTTTTCATTTTATCCTTTGGCAAGCTCCTCGTGTTTGAAAGATCATGATATATATATCCAATTGGGTGTAAGTTAGCATGGACTTTTATTGTTGACATCACCTAAAGGGAATAAGTTGGGAGGCAACACAATAAGCCCCTATCTTTCTCAGTGTCCGTATGAAACTCCATAACCACAAGTATTGCGTGAGTGTTAGCAATTGTAGAAGACTACATGATAGTTGAGTATGTGGACTTGCTGAAAAGCTCTATTCTTGACTCTTTTTGATGTTATGATAAATTGCAATTGCTTCAATGACTGAGATTATAGTTTGCTAGCTCCCAGTGAAGTTTCTGAACCATGCTTGACATTGTGAATTGATCGTTACTTGAGCATAATAATTCATATGATAAAATCTATATATATTGCTGTTATAAGAATGATCATGACGCCCTCATGTCCGTATTTTATTTTTTATCGACACCTCTATCTCTAAACATGTGGACATATTTTTTGATTTCGGCTTCCGCTTGAGGACAAGCAAGGTCTAAGCTTGGGGGGGTTGATACTTCCATTTTGCATCATGCTTTTATATCAATATTTATTTCATTATGGGCTGTTATTACACTTTATATATCAATACTTATGGCTATTCTCTCTTATTTTACAAGGTTTACCATGAAGAGGGGGAATGCCCGTAGCTGGAATTCTGGCTGGAAAAGGAGCAAACATTGGAAACCTATTCTGCATTGCTCCAAAAGCCCTGAAACTCCATGAAACTTATTTTTGGAATTAATAAGAATTATTGAGCGGAAGAAACACCTCAGGGGGCCCACACCCTGGCCAGGATGGTGGGGGGCGCGCCCACCCCTACTGGGTGCGCCCCCTGTCTCCTGGGCCCCTTGTTGGCCCTCCAGTGTCCATCTTATGCTATATGAAGGCTTTTACCCTGAAAAAAATCGGGGGCATGCTTACGAGACGAAACTCCGCCGCCACGAGGCGGAACCTTGGCAGAACCAATCTAGGGCTCTGGCGGAGCTGTTCTGCCAGGGAAACTTCCCTCCGGGAGGGGGAAATCATCACTATCGTCATCACCGACGATCCTCTCATCGAGAGGAGGTCAATCTCCATCAACATCTTCACCAGCACCATCTCCTCTCAAAACCCTAGTTCATATCTTGTACCCAATCTTGTATCCAGACCACAAATTGGTACCTGTGGGTTGCTAGTAGTGTTGATTACTCCTTGTAGTTGACGCTCATTGGTTTACTTGGTGGAAGATCATATGTTCAGTTCCTTAATGCATATTATTACTCCTCTCATTATGAACATGAATATGCTTTGTGAGTAGTTACGTTTGTTCCTGAGGACATGGGTGAAGTCTTGCTATTAGTAGTCATGTGAATTTGGTATTCGTTCGATATTTTGATGAGATGTATGTTATCTTTTCCTCTAGTGGTGTCATGTGAATGTCGACTATATGACACTTCACCATTATTTGGGCCTAGAGGAAGGCATTGGGAAGTAATAAGTAGATGATGGGTTGCTAGAGTGGCAGAAGCTTAAACCCTAGTTTATGCGTTCTTCGTTAGGGGCTGATTTGGATCCATATGTTTAATGTTGTGGTTAGGTTTACCTTAATACTTCTTTTGTAGTTGCGGATGTTTGCAATAGGGGTTAATCATAAGTGGGATGCGTGTCCAAGTAAGGGCATTACCCAAGCACCGGTCCACCCACATATCAAATTATCAAAGTACCGAACGTGAATCATATGAGCGTGATGAAAACTAGCTTGATGATAATTCCCATGTGTCCTCGGGAGCTCTTTTCTCAATATAAGAAATTGTCTAGGCTTATCCTTTGCTACAAAAAGGACTGGGCCACCTTGCTGCACTTTATTTACTTTCATTGCTTGTTAGTCATTACAATTTATCTTATCACAAAACTATCTGTTACCTACAATTTCAGTGCTTGCAGAGAAAACCTTACTGAAAACCGCTTATCATTTCCTTCTGCTCCTTGTTGGGTTCGACACTCTTACTTATTGAAAGGACTACGATAGAGCCCCTACACTTGTGGGTCATCAGAGGCCCTATGCGCCCGCCGACTCAGGTTTGACGGATTTAATGGATAAACTGATAGATCTGTTGGCAGCACAGGTCAACCCGGCGAATCAAGCTCGGCATAATGCAGAGATTGCAAGGTTATGTGATGAGGTATCACTAGCCAAGGAAGACCTGGCGGCAGAGGACGTCAGGACAGCTGCAGAACGGGCTGCCCTGGATGCTCAGGCTCAGCGGATTCAGGTAGAGGCTTTCCGGCTTACGATGAGTCGGAACGCTTCAAATGAAATTATCAGGAGGAGGCACAAGTCTCATTTACCTCCGGTTTACAAGGCAAGAAAACTCTTTTGCACACATGGAGCAGGGACCAATAACCCATGCAGACAAACCGGGTTGCAGCACCTGGGGCCAGAACGTCGGTTCAACCATGTGTGACGGAGCCACCTCGTTTGAATAATGTTCCGCCTCAGCATGTGCCAACACCACTGGGTCATTATTCTAACCCTTTGTATAACATGATCGCTATGGCAGCACGACTGGTGGCTCTCCCGGTAGACGACGACTCTCCAGCGGCGGTTGAGACACGAAGGGCTAGGGAGCTTCTTCAAACTGCATCGGAGCAGCAGGATGCATATTCTTACAGTCGGGATAGGATTCATTCAACCCCTCGGCCAAGGCGTAGTTATATCAGACACATGGACTCACCAGCCGTTTCAAGCAATGAACAACGCTGTAACCAGCCGCGTGGGCATGACCCGGCGCGTGATGGAGCTCATGACCTGGTCGGTCCGGACAAAGTGCGTCAGGAGGCTGAGCAGGCGGCTCAGCGGGCAGCTCACCAGCCCCTTCCGGATTATCCAACGGCTTCACTAGAGGCAGGCATGACTTCTAGAACCACGGGTGTACCCTGTTTGGTGTCGGCTCAGCGTAATGAGCGTCTGCCCAAGGATTTCAAAGGACCTCACAAGGTGCCTAACTACACAGCCGACTTACCCCCTGGGGCGTGGATTGAGAGTTATGAGATGGCCATGGAACTACTGGAGGTCAGTGATGCTGCATGTGCTAAATACTTCATCATGATGTTAGATGGGACGACCCGTACTTGGTTAAAGGGGCTGCCTGCCAACTCCATCGGGTCATCGGGAGAGTTAAAGGCCCGGTTTATCCAGAACTTTAAGGATACATGCTAATAGCCCATGTCAATTGTGGATTTATCTGCTTGTGCCCAAGAGGAAGGTGAATCAACGACCCATTGGGTGCGCCGGGTCAAAGCTATTATACACTCATCTGATAATATCAATACCGGCTCTGCGGTCTTGATGTTGGAGAAAAAAATGCCGTTTTTTGCCTCTTAAGCAGAAGCTGGGGCGGCTCAAGTGCGATTGTAATGATATGGGGCAGCTGATGGCGGCTTTAATTAAATATGTCGACTTTGATGGTACCAAGGGCCCCGAGTCCGATGATGAAAAGATGGGAAAGGGAAAGAAGAGTGGCAACGGCAAGCACAAGGCTGATGGTAACTCAGATTTTGTAGCTAATACCAATACACATAACAATGGTCAGCGTCATAAGGGGAGGCCGCCTCCTCGGTTAGGTGGGTCAAATCCCACTCTTGAGAAGTTGTTTAATGAGACTTGCCCAAAGCATGGTACACAGGAGAGACCATCCACTCACCTTTGGAAAGATTGTACAATCATGAGGGCTTTCAAAAATTCTAATTCATTCCAAAACCACCATGGGCCGGGCGGCGGCTCAGGTTCTGGTGGCGGCGGTTCTCATGACCCGGGTTATGGAGGTGGCGTTCTAATTTCAGCTTTCAGGGTCATCAAAATTATCAAGGCAATCAGGGTGGTTACAATCAACAATCCGGCTAGGGGGGTCAGCAGCAGCAGTCTGGATATCAAAGTTATCCAATGCAGTTGAATAGCTGGCAGTACCATGTCTTCACCACAAGTCTATGCAAGCGGGACCAGAAGCTCCATAAGAGGGTCGTGAATGCTGTTTAGCCAGCAGTTCCCCATTACTTGCGATGGTCTGAGCAACCCATTGTGTGGAGCCGAGAGGATCACCCGCCCCGGGTTGATAATCCGGGTCACTTAGCTTTGGTGGTGGCGCCTCAAGTTGGTGGATACAAATTCACTAAGGTACTCATGGATGGGGATAGTAGCATTAATATCCTTTATTACGAGACTTTCCGCCGCATGGGGTTAACTGATAAGAATCTTAAGACATCCAATATTGCTTTCCACGGAGTGGTGCCTGGTAAGTTGGCATACCATGTAGGCAAGATTTAGCTGGAAGTGGCCTTTGGAGATGAGCACGATTCCAGGGCTGAGAAGTTAACCTTTGAAGTGGTCAAGATCAGGAGCCCATACCACACTTTGTTTGGACGGTCGGCTTATGCCAAGTTCATGGCACAACCGTGTTATGTTTATCTGCAGCTCAAGATGCCGGGTTACAAAGGGAGCATCACAGTACTTGGGAGTCGGAAGATAGCTCTGGAGTGTGAAGAAGGTGATGCTGCGTATGCTGAGTCTATCTGTGCAATAGAGGAATTGAAATTTTAAAGGATAATGTTGACCCGGCTGATATGACATCTTTGAAAAAGCCAACTACAGAGCATGATCCGGTTTTGAAATTTAAGTCGGCTGATGATACTAAGCTAGTTGACTTTGTTCCTGGTAATTCATCCAAGCAGTTCAGTATCAGTGCTAATCTAGATCCTAAATAGGAAAGCGCGCTCATCGAGTTCATCCTTGAGAACCGAGACATCTTTGCATGGAAACCTTCTGACATGCCGGGTGTACCGAGGGAACTCGCTGAGCACACTCTTAATATTGATCCGAAATTTAAGCCGGTTAAGAAATTCCTTGGTCAGTTCAATGAACAGAGACGTAAGGCCATTGGTGAAGAGGTGACCCGGCTCTTGGCAGCTGGGTTCGTTGTTGAAGTCTTTCATCCTGAGTGGTTGGCTAATCCAGTGTTGGTGCTTAAGAAGAATGGCACTTGGCGTATGTGTGTGGACTACACGGACTTAAACAAGGCTTGTCCGGCTGATCCTTTTGCTCTCCCTCGTATTGATGAAATCATTGATGCTACAGTGGGTTGTGAGCGTTTGAGTTTTTGGATGCTTATTCTGGTTATCATCAGATCAAGGTGGCAGTTAAGGACCAGGAGAAGACAACTTTTATTACTCCCTTTGGAGCCTTCTGCTATGTGTCTATTCCTTTTGCTCTCAAGAGTGCCCAGGCGACTTACCAGCGGTGTGTGCATAATTGTCTTCACAGTCATATTGGGTGCAATGTTCATGCTTATGTGGATGATATTGTGGTGAAATCCAGAGAGAAGGAAACTTTGATAGACGATTTAAGGGAGACCTTTGATAATCTTAGGGTCTACAATATGATGCTTAACCCGGCCAAGTGTGTTTTTGGTGTGCCAGCAGGCAAGCTTTTGGGGTTTCTGGTTTCTAACAGAGGCATTGAGGCTAACCCGGAGAAGATCAAGGCCATTACCTCTCTGGCAAAGCCGGCGTGTATCAATGATATTCAGCGTCTGGCGGGTCGTATTGCTGCCTTAAGCCGGTTCATAAGCTGGTTGGGTGAGAAGGCCATACCACTGTATCAATGAAGAAAACAAATGACTTTGTTTGGAGTGATGCGGCTAACGACGCATTTGAAGCTTTGAAGAAACAGCTAGCTGAGTTGCCAGTCCTTGCTGCTCCCATTGACAAGGAGCCATTGTTACTATATGTGGCGGCTAACGCTCGGGCTGTCAGTGTAGCTATTGTGGTAGAACGGAAGGAGGCAGGCAAGGAGTACCCGGTTCAGTGGACGGTTTGCTATATTAGTGAAGTGCTTATTGAGTCCAAGCAGAGATATCCACATTGGTAGAAGCTCGTTTATGGGGTGTTCATGGCCAGTCGGAAGCTTAACAATATTTTCTGGGTCATCCTATTACTGTGGTCAGTTCTGCTCCCTTAGGGGATATCATTCAAAACAGAGAGGCCACAGGCCGGGTAGCCAAGTGGGCCATTGAGCTTGGACCGCATGGTTTGAAGTATATGCCTCGCACTGCTATCAAGTCTCAAGCACTTGTGGATTTCATCAATGACTGGACAGAACTGCAGATTCCTGAAGAAAAGCTATATAACGCATATTGGACTATTCACTTTGATGGGTCCAAGCAATTGGAGGGCTCAGGGGATGGAGTTGTCTTAGCTTCCCCTCGAGGTGACAAATTTTGTTATGTTCTAAGGTTGATGTTTTCCTGTACTGACAATGTAGCTGAATATGAAGCCTTGCTCCATGGTCTTCGGATGGCTAAGGAGAGGAAATTAAGCCAGGTGAGATGTTTCAGCGACTCAGACTTGGTGGCTCAGCAAGTCTCAGGCACATGGGACTCTAATGATCCACTCACGGTGGCTTATCGACATGAAGTTGACGTTATTGTTGGGCACTTCAAGGGTTATCAGGTGGAACACATTGATCGCAGAAAAAATGAGGCGGCTGATGCTTTAAGCCAGCTGGGGTCTCAGCGTAAGCCAGTGCCACCTAACACTTTCTTGGATGTTCTGCATAACCCTTCTATCAAATTGCCTATAGAGGAAGATCTAGCTATTCCTGACCCGGAGGCACAATTGGTGGTGGCTCTTCACGCTATCCTAGATTGGACAGTACCATATTTGGCTTACGACCCGGGGCGAGTTACCTGAGGACAAAATTTTGGCCAGGCAGTCAATGATAATTGTCAATGGCAAGTTACACCATTGTAGTGTCACTTGGGCGTTTCAGCGTTGCGCCTCTCCTGAGGAAGGTCGTGAGATTCTTCGTGAGATTCATGAAGGAGATTGTGGTCATCATGCCGGTTCAAAGTCCCTTGTAGCCAAAGATTTTCTTCATGGATTTTATTGGCTGACGGCTCATGCTGACATAGAGAATTTGGTCAGTAAATGTGATGGTTTTCACAAATTTTCACGGCAAGCTCATCTGCCGACTCAAGAATTGAGGATGATTCCAATTACTTGGCCATTCGCAGTCTCGGGGCTTGATATGGTTGGGCCTTTTAAAAGGTCCAAATATAAAAAAACACCTTTTGGTGGCAGTTGACAAATTCACAAAGTGGGTCGAAGCAGAGCCGGCTAGTAAGTGTGATGCGGCAACGGTGGTTCAATTCATCAAAAAGGTGATTTTTCCCTTTGGCTTTCCCTGCAGCATTATAACTGATAACTAGACCATGAAGGCGCGTGTTGTTGCGCCCGTCCGTTACAAATACAATCATAGAAAAATATATGATAAAATTTCATTGGTTCAAAGTATAGGTAGTGGTGTTACTTTTTGTACATAATCAGCCAATGAATACTGATGTGGTATGCTAGCTAAGGACCTTGGTGACTTTGTGAATATTTGCTGATAGCACATCATGGACAAACTCCAACCTGCTTGTTGCTGCTGCGATGAAACTTTGCTTTGCATCATGGATGACCGGTTGAACACACATGTGACAAACAAATTGATCTGGATCATTGTGGTGGCACAAATTTGGTTAACGGGACTGAACAGTCACAAAGAGTAGAAACCAACCATTGCAAACAATAGTTATGATCTAGAAAGTAATTAAAAAGGATGTTTCATACTGTCAACGCAACATAGTGCTTTATCATGTACAACTAATAGATTTCCCACTTGTGGGAGAAAAATTATACAATAACAATGACATTACTCATTATCTAGTATTTCCGTAAATCAGTTCAAGTTAAACTAGAAAAAATAAAGTTTGACTTAGCAGTTCAAAGCTATTTACTGGTAGCATATGCTCCAGCACCAGCCGGAACAGGCAAACAATAAGGCCAATATAGTATTAAAGCACAAGTTATCTACTAATCAACCAAGAACATAAGTTACAAATTCTCATTCCTAGCCGCAACTGAGCAACAGACATCCACATTTGAATTTTCCAAGCACTATCACACATGTTAGCCAGAAATAAGGATCCACAATAAGATCCTATGAAATACCGGCTAGCTTGTCAAACTGAAAATATTTTTTCTGAACAATTGTTATCAACAAGCTCAAATAGGCAGGACCCTATTGGGACACCCTCTGCATATAAATCTACCTGGAAATCTGTTGGGAATGGGTTTACTCTTTATTTGGATGTCCATATTACAATCTATGTATTGAATAGAAATGGAATTTCAATTCAGTGAGGAAACTGAAAGGGCACGAATACTAATTCACTGGTGTTGTTCACTGAATTGGCCCTTGAAATTATTAGTACTATTTAAGACACATAATTTGTGTGATGGATGACCAAGAGTCTTGGCGACCGCAGACTAATTACATTGGAAAGGAATAAATCGCCATACGGAAGAGCTTTCCTGCAATATGATATAAACTCATAGCATTAGATAAATTGTAAGCATATTAATTCGAGAGAATCTGAACTCCATCTGGTCGATAAGAACACTGAATTTATACCAAAATTCACAAGAAGTAGGTGGGAGGCCTTCTAGTACAAGTAGCTTACAAATTTCTTGTCCATTCCAACGTTTAGGGTCAAGGATTGGAACAGATCGCTCCAGTGATATTATGAACTATCCATCAGCGAAGGGAGAAGCAATACCACAGTTCGAGCGGAGGCCCAGTATCGCACTCATATCATGGCTCGAGTGGTGTTGTGTTCTCGTTGTCCTCCTTTGTGTCCTGAAGCCGTTGACGTCGTGCCCTACTCCTCATCCCTCGTCGCCGCTGTTAGCACTCACCAGCCTATCGCCGTTGTAGCCATGATCTCCAAACAAAGTAGTGATTAGCATCTATTATAGCATGATGAGGAAGAAGAAAGTAGAGAGAACCTAGGCGTCAACCATGGTTGCTCAGGAGGCAAGAAGGAGAGGAAAGATGTAGTAGAGAGAGAAGGGCATAAGTAGCCTCGTGTAGGGAAGAGGAGGTGGCCAGTTCAGAAACGACCATGAACAACAATGGGAAGCCAAGAAAATGGAAGGGCAGTGTGAATCACCTTCCGTGCTATTAATTGCACGAAAAAATCGCGGAGACTCCACCCATCGCCTTCCCCCACGACGCGGCTCCGCCCACTCTGTTTGTTTAGGGTTCCTTGCTCAGTCGGCGGCGTCTGCCTGACGATCTTCTTATGGAGCGTAAAAAATAAATCAAGGCCCATTTAACAGCTTTCGGCCCGATTAATGAGAGGAAGTTGAGGTCGCTCTCGGGAGCAGTGGACCGGGCACATTGAGGCAGACCATGAGTCACGGTGTCGCAGGAAAAAGCCCCTGGGACGCACGGTGCGTTCGGAGCATATCCGAAGCGTTGAGTTCATAAATCCGATGGTTTAAAACTTCAAATCATTGTGGAGGGGCATAGGTGACTGCGTTATACTGTTTTGTAATGGCACTAATCTGTCCAAAGGTTCTATGGAAGAGTTTTGTCAACACGAGCATATTCGACTTGATGTATTATCGGTGGCTCATCCACAATCCAATGGTCAAGCCGAAAGAGCCAATCAAGAAATCTTGAGAGGCATCAAGCCCTAAATTATGGTTCCTTTGCAGAGGACGCCGGGTTGTTGGGTGGAGGAGTTACCTTCAGTACTATGGAGTATCAACACTACCCCCAACAGGTCTATGGATTACATGCCTTTTTTCCTGGTTTACAGAGCAAAGGCGGTTCTCCCTAGTGTCTTCCGTCATGACTCACCTCGCGTGGCGGCTTATGTTGAAGCTGATAATGAACAAGCACGTCAGGATGCACTTAACCTGTTAGATGAGAAGTGTGACCTTGCGGCAGCCCGCCCGACAATTTACCAACAAGATCTGCGCCATTACCACAGCCGTCGGGTTAAGTCCACAACCTTTCAAGAAGGTGATTTGGTGCTCCGGCTCATCCAGGATCAAACTAATGTGCACAAGTTATCCCCACCTTGGGAAGGGCCCTTTGTGGTCAGCAAGAACTTGAACAATGGGTCATACTACCTTATCGATATTCGAGAGCACAAGGACTCACGTAAGTCGGAGGAGGAGACTCGCCGTCTGTGGAATATTGCTCATCTTCTACACTTGAGCCACCGACTCTTATGATGTACATATTTTGACAATGTTTATATTATGATGATTATAATAAAGCAGGGCCTCTGTCATTTCATCTTCAAGAATAATGAGTCTTCTATCATAATTTCATGATCACTTGGGGGATTGATCGTATTCTAATCATTGCAATAACCATTTTGGTTCGGCTTCCTGATCGTATTCGAATCATAGCCATTAAACCATCACAAGCCACTTGGGGTCTTGATCATATTCAAATCATTGCCATTAACCCTCTTGGTCCGGCTTCCTGATCGTATTCAAATCATAGCCATTAAACCATCACAAGCCACTTGGGGGCTTGATTGTATTCGAATCATTGCCATTAACCCTTTTGGTCTGGCTTCCTGGTCATATTCGAATCATAACCAGTAATCATTATGGTCACTGGGGGCTTCCTGGTCGTATTCGAATCATAGATGTCGATACCCCTTTGATCGGCGCAATGCCACAAACCACTTGGGGGCTTCCTGATCGTATTCAAATCATAGCCATTATCCCTTTTGGTTTGGCTTCCTGATCGTATTCGAATCATAGCCATTTTTTATCCGGCTTCCTGCTCGTATTCGAAGCATAGCCTCGTCTTTTCTCTCTTTGGTTTGAGTTTTTGAACAGTTTTTTCGGGGTTTTCTTGATACGCTCTTGCTCATATATGAAGAATACCTATGGTCTCTACTAATCCGGCCTGGCTTTGGACGATAAGTCGCCAGCATATGACAATATTAATATTCAGAAGTATTGGCTTCTAAGTTTCAGGTTATCGCCCTTACTGCACAGGTATCATAAGCCGGCAGTACAATTAAATATCAAAGCTAAGATATTTTTTGTTATGATTACATCTAGTTATAACTAAACCAGCCCTATCTAGAACTATTTTGAACAACAATGGTTATATATGAGGTATTATAACCCGCCTTGCGGTAAACCGCCAAGGGTTTTTGTGATATACTTGTGTGCAGGATAATTCAAAATTTTCATCTGCCCCAATCAACATCATGATAAGTCTAAAGGATGATTATCAAGTGACGGCTTAACAGTGTTGAGAACAACAAAAACATGCATGATGGCACGACAGAGGAAAGTTATTGCTACCCTATTACATGACTCAAGGAGTCAAAATGATTAACTGTTTTTTAGAAAAGTCACAAATATGAACCGCCCAGCGGATCACTCTTCTTGACTCTGATGGCCTGAAGCTTGTGTATCACCCCTCTCCGCTTCTTCGTCCTGTTCTATGATGTCTACTACACAACCTTCTTCTTGTAGACGTTGTTGGGCCTGCAAGTGCACAGGTTTGTAGGACAGTAGCAAATTTCCCTCAAGTGGATGACCTAAGGTTTATCAATCCGTAGGAGGCGTAGGATGAAGATGGTCTCTCTCAAGCAACCCTGCAACCAAATAACAAAGAGTCCCTTGTGTCCCCAACACACCCAATACAATGGCAAATTGTATAGGTGCACTAGTTCGGCGAAGAGATGGTGATACAAGTGCAAAATAGATAGTAGATATAGGTTTTTGTAATCTGAAATAATAAAAACAGCAAGGTAGCGAGTGGTAAAAGTGAGCGTAAACGGTATTGCAATGGTAGGAAACAAGGCCTAGGGTTCATACTTTCACTAGTGCAAGTTCTCTCAACAATAATAAAATTGATAGAACATATGACAAGCCCTCAACATGCAACAAAGAGTCACTCCAAAGCCATTAATAGCGGAGAACAAACGTAGAGATTATGGTAGGGTACGAAACCATCTCAAAGTTATTCGTTCGGATCGATCTGTAAAAGAGTTCGTACTAGAATAACACCTTAAGACACAAATCAACCAAAACCCTAACGTCACCCAGATACTCCATTGTCACCTCAAGTATCCGTGGGCATGATTATACGATATGCATCACACAATCTCAGATTCATCCAACCAACATAAAAGTACTTCAAAGAGTGCCCCAAAGCTACTACCGGAGAGTCAAGAACGTGTGCCAACCCCTATGCATAGGTTCCCAATGTCACGAAACCTGCAAGTTCATCACCAAAACATACATCAAGTGGCACATGATATCCCATTGTCACCACAGATAATCACGGCAATACATACATCAAGTGTTCTCATAAAAGACTCAACCCGATAAGATAACTTCAAAGGGGAAACTCAATTCATCACAAGAGAGTAGAGGGGGAGAAACATCATAAGATCCAACTACAATAGGAAAGCTCGGGATACATCAAGATCGTGCCATAGAGGAACATGAGAGAGAACACGAGAGAGAGAGAGATCAAACACATAGCTACTGGTACATACCCTCAGCCCCGAGGGTGAACTACTCCCTCCTTGTCATGGATAGCGCCGGGATGATGAAGATGGCCTCCGGTGATGGGATCCCCCTCCGGCAGGGTGCCGGAATAGGGTCCCAATTGGTTTTTGGTGGCTACAGAGGTTTGCGGCGGCGGAACTCCCGATCTATCTTCTGTTCTGGAAGTTTTAGGGTACGTAGGTATATATGGGTGCAGGGGGTGCCTCGGTGGACCTCCGGGGTGCTCACGAGGCAGGGGGCGCCCCCCTACCCTCATGAGCACCTCCCGTATCTTCTAACGTGGGGTCCAAGTCCATCAGGTGGGTTTCCTTCCAAAAATAACTTCTCCAGTTGATTTCGTTCCGTTTTGACTCCGTCTGATATTCCTTTTCCTCGAAACACTAAAATATGCATAAAACAGCAAATCTGGTTGGGCCTCCGGTTAATAGGTTAGTCCCAAAAATAATATAAAAGTGGATAATGAAGCCCAATATTGCCTAAAACAGTAGATAAAGTAGCATGGAGCAATCAAAAATTATAGATACATTGGAGACGTATCAAGCGTCCCCAAGCTTAATTCCTGCTCATCCTCGAGTAGGTAAATGATAAAAAAGAATTTTTGATGCGGAGTGATACTTTGGCATAATTTCAATGTAAATCTTCTTAATTGTGGCATGAATATTCAGATCCGAAAGATTCAAGACAAAAGTTCATATTGACACAAAAATAATAATACTTCAAGCATACTAATCAAAGCAATCATGTCTTCTCAAAATAAAATGGCAAAAGAAAGTTCATCCCTACAAAATCATATAGTTAGGCTATGCTTCATTTTCATCACACAAAGATTTTCCCAACTTCTATACCCCCAATGACAAGCCAAGCAATTGTTTCATACTCAAATAATCTCAAACTTTTTCAACCTTCACACAATACATGAGCGCGAGCCATGGATATAGCACTATGGGTGGAATAGAATATGATGATGGGGATTGTGTGGAGAAGACAAAAAAGGAGAAAGTCTCACATTGACGAGGGATAATCAACGGGCTATGGAGATGCCCATCAATTGATGCCAACATGAGGAGTAGGGATTGCCATGCAACGGATGCACTAGAGCTATGAATGCTCAACAAAAGAAAACTAGTGGGTGTGCATCCAACTCGCTTGCTCATGAAGACCTAGGGCATTTGAGGAAGCCCATCGTAGGAATATACAAGACAAGTTCTACAATGAAAAATTCCCACTAGTATAAAAAAGACAACTTATGAGACTCACTACATGAAGAACAAGGTGCTACTTTGAAGCACAATATATGAGACTCACTACATGAGGAACAAGGTGCTACTTTGAAGCACAAGTGTGGAAAAAGAGATAGTAGCATTGCCCTTTTTTCTTTTCTTTTTTTCTTTTTCTTTTTTTCTTTTTCTTTTTTTTGGGCCTTTCCTTTTTTTCTTTTTGCCTTTCTTCTTTTTTTTTAAATTTTTTTCTTTGGGCAATGCTCTAATAATGATGATCATCACACTTCTATTGATTACAACTCGAAACTTAGAACAAGATATGACTCTATATGAATGCCTCCAACGGTGTACCGGGATGGTGCAATGAATCAAGAGTGACATGTATGAAAAATAATGCATGGTGGCTTTTCCACAAATACAATGTCAACTACAAGATCATGCAATAGCAATATGACAAAAGTTTGATATCACTACCTCCATATCTCAAAACAGTTATCAGGCATCAAACTTATCTTAATATTCAACGCACTCAAAAGAAAGTTTCACATATCTTGAATACCAAGTATATTATCATTAAGCAAATTACCATGCTAATAATGACTCTCAAAATAATCTAAGTGAAACATGAGAGATCAATAGTTTCTTTAAAACAAATCCACCACCGTGCTCTAAAATATATAAGTGAAGTACTAGAGCAATGACAAAAACTACTCCGAAAGATGTAAGTGAAGATCAATGAGTAGCTAAATAATTATGCAACTATATGAAGACTCTCTCTCACTAAAGAATTTCAGATCTTGATACTTTATTCAAACAGCAAGCAAAGCTAAAGAAAACTACATTGCAAGGATAGCACAACTCATGTGAAGAAGCAAAGACTTAGGCTCAACCGATACTAACCGATAGTTGTTGAAGAAGAAAGGTGGGATGCCTACCGGGGCATCCCCAAGCTTAGATGCTTGAGACTTATTGAAATATTATCTTGGGGTGCCTTGGGCATCCCCAAGCTTGAACTTTTGTGTCTCCTTAATTCCTCTCATATCATGGTTTCTCTTCTTTTTATCAAAAGCTTCATTCACAACAAACTCAACAAGAACTCGTGAGATAGGTTAGTATAAACCAATGCAAAACCTTATCATATTCTACTGTAACAAATCACTTAAATTATTATTCAACATTGCATACTAAATGCCTCTGTATATTTAATACTCCTATCCTCAAATAGAATCATTAAACAAGCAAACATATGCAAACAATGCAACCATAACAGCAATCTTCCAAAACAGTACAGTCTGTAAAGAATGCAAGAGTATCAATACTTTCTTGACTCCAAAATATATGAACTAAAATTCCCACTGTAATAAATTTATCAGAGCACGATATGCAAAAATATTCAACATTAGACCGTGCTCTGACTTTTCTAGGGAATTTTTGCAACAGCGGTAAACTTTCTGTTTTCAAACAGCAACATGCAAACTAGCAAAATAAGCATGACAAAGGCTATCCTTGACTTTTTTATTGAAACAAAAGAGGCAAAACATTATTCTAACTAACAGCAAGCAAAAACTAGCAAAATAAAATGACGCTCCAAGCAAAACACATATCATGTGGTGAATAAAAATATAACTCCAAGTAAAGTTACCGATGAACGAAGACGAAAGAGGGGATGCCTTCCGGGGCATCCCCAAGCTTAGGCTCTTGGTTGTCCTTGAATATTACCTTGGGGTGCCTTGGGCATCCCCAAGCTTAGGCTCTTTCCAATCCTTATTCCATAGTCCATCGGATCCTTACCCAAAACTTGAAAACTTCAACAACACAAAACTCAAAACAAAACTCGTAAGCTCCGTTAGTATAAGAAAATAAAACCACCACTTAGGTACTGTAATGAACTCATTCTAAATTCATATTGGTGTAATATCTACTGTATTCCAACTTATCTATGGTTCATACCACTTAATACTAGCCGTAGATGCATCAAAATAAGCAAACAACACATAGAAAACAGAATCTGTCAAAAACAGAACAGTCTGTAGTAATCTGTATAAAACGTATACTTCTGGAACACCACAAATTATGAAATAAATTTCTGTACCTGAGAAATTTGTCTATTAATCATCTGCAAAAAGAATCAACCTAAAAGCACTCTCCAGTAAAAAATGGCAGCTAATCTCGTGAGCGCTAAAGTTTCTGTTTTTCACAGCAAGATCACATAAACTTCACCCAAGTCTTCCCAAAGGTTCTACTGGGCACTTTATTGAAACAAAAGCCATAAAACATGATTACTACAGTAGCATAATCATGTGGACACACAAAAACAGTAAGGATAAATATTGGGTTGTCTCCCAACAAGCGCTTTTCTTTAATGCCCTTTTAGCTAGGCATGATGATGGCAATGATGCTCACATAAAAGATAAGAATTGAAACATAATGGGAGCATCATGGAGCATATGACTAGCACATTTAAGTCTAACCCACTTCCTATGCATAGGGATTTTGTGAGCAAACAACTTATGGGAACAATAATCAACAAGCATAGGAAGGTAAAACAAGCATAACTTCAAAATTTTCAACACATAGAGAGGAAACTTGATATTATTGCAATTCCTACAAGCATATGTTCCTCCCTCATAATAATTTTCAGTAGCATCATGAATGAATTCAAAAATATAACCAGCACCTAAAGCATTCTTTTCATGATCTACAAGCATAGAAAATTTACTACTCTCAACATAAGCAAAATTCTTCTCATCAATAGTAGTGGGAGCAAACTCAACAAAACAACTATCATGTGATTGAAAATTAAGATCAAGATGACAAGTTTCATGGTTATAATTATTCTTTATAGCATACGGGTCATGCTTTCGTCATAGTAAATTTGCTCATCAAAGCTTGGGGGACAAAAAATATCATCTCCATCAAACATAGCTTCCCCAAGCTTGTGGCTTTGCATATCATTAGCATCATGGATATTCAAGGAATTCATACTAACAACATTGCAATCATGCTCATCATTCATAGATTTAGTGCCAAACATTTTAGAGATTTCTTCTTCTAGCACTTGAGCACAATTATCCTATCCATCATACTAACGAAAGATATTAAAATGGTGAAGCGTATGAGACAAACTCAATTCCACTTTTTTGCAGTTTTCTTTTATAAACTAGACTAGTGATAAAACAAGAAACAAAAAGATTCGATTGCAAGATCTAAAGATATACCTTCAAGCACTCACCTCCCCAGCAACGGCGCCAGAAAAGAGCTTAGTTGATGGGGTGTGAGTGAGTGCCCTTTACCTAGCCTCCCCGGCAACGGCGCCAGAAAAGAGCTTGATGTCTACTACACAACCTTCTTCTTGTAGACGTTGTTGGGCCTGCAAGTGCACAGGTTTGTAGGACAGTAGAAAATTTCCCTCAAGTGGATGACCTAAGGTTTATCAATCCGTAGGAGGCATAGGATGAAGATGGTCTCTCTCAAGCAACCCTGCAACCAAATAACAAAGAGTCTCTTGTGTCCCCAACACACCCAATACAATGGAAAATTGTATAGGTGCACTAGTTTGGCGAAGAGATGGTGATACAAGTGCAAAATAGATAGTAGATATAGGTTTTTGTAATCTGAAATAATAAAAACAGCAAGGTAGCGAGCGGTAAAAGTGAGCATAAACGGTATTTCAATGGTAGGAAACAAGGCCTAGGGTTCATACTTTCACTAGTGCAAGTTCTCTCAACAATAATAACATAGATAGAACATATGACAAGCCCTCAACATGCAACAAAGAGTCACTCCAAAGCCACTAATAGTGGAGAACAAACATAGAGATTATGGTAGGGTACGAAATCACCTCAAAGTTATTCGTTCGGATCGATCTATAAAAGAGTTCGTACTAGAATAACACCTTAAGACACAAATAAACCAAAACCCTAATGTCACCTAGACACTCCATTGTCACCTCAAGTATCCGTGGGCATGATTATACGATATGCATCACACAATCTCAGATTCATCCAACCAACATAAAAGTACTTCAAAGAGTGCCCCAAATCTACTACCGGAGAGTCAAGAACGTGTGCCAACCCCTATGCATAGGTTCCCAATGTCACGAAACCTGCAAGTTATCACCAAAACATACATCAAGTGGCACATGATATCCCATTGTCACCACAGATAATCACGGCAAGACATACATCAAGTGTTCTCATAAAAGACTCAATCCGATAAGATAACTTCAATGGGGAAACTCAATTCATCACAAGAGAGTAGAGGGGGAGAAACATCATAAGATCCAACTACAATAGGAAAGCTCAGGATACACCAAGATCGTGCCATAGAGGAACATGAGAGAGAACACGAGAGAGAGAGATCAAACACATAGCTACTGGTACATACCCTCAGCCCCGAGGGTGAACTACTCCCTCCTTGTCATGGATAGCGCCGGGATGATGAAGATGGCCTCCGGTGATGGGATCCCCCTCCGGCAGGGTGCCGGAACAGGGTCCCAATTGGTTTTTGGTGGCTACAGAGGTTTGCGGCGGCGGAACTCCCGATCTATCTTCTGTTCTGGAAGTTTTAGGGTACGTAGGTATATATGGGTGCAGGGGGTACGTCGGTCGACCTCCGGGGTGCTCACGAGGCAGGGGGCGCGCCCAGGGGGGCGCCCCCACCCTCGTGAGCACCTCCCATATCTTCTGACGTGGGGTCCAAGTCCATCAGGTGGGTTTCCTTCCAAAAATAACTTCTCCAGTTGATTTCGTTCCGTTTTGACTCCGTCTGATATTCCTTTTCCTCGAAACACTGAAATAGGCATAAAACAGCAAATCTGGCTGGGCCTCCGGTTAATAGGTTAGTCCCAAAAATAATATAAAAGTGGATAATAAAGCCCAATATTGCCTAAAACAGTAGATAAAGTAGCATGGAGCAATCAAAAATTATAGATACGTTGGAGATGTATCATTCTACTTCCTGGAAGGTTGGTGATGACTAGTCAATGCCATTTAAGGCTTCGAACTCATCCTCATCATCAATAAGCTCAGACGGGCCAACTTCAGGAGCAAAAGTGTGCTTACGGATTGGGGGTATTAGACCCTTCACTTTGTAAGACGGCGTCGGCATCTTCTTATTTTCCAAGTCATAAGCCGGCTGATATCTGGACAGGTCTATTTCATTGGCAATCAGACTAGCCAGGGGGCGTATATCCTTCACACAGGCGGCAAAGTCTTATTTATCAAACGGGGTGCCATCTTCTTTCAATATTGGGTACCCGGTAGATATATTAGCCGGGTTTAGCTCTGGTAACCATGCTTTGGCCCGGCTTAAGGCTATCATAGCTCCGGCTCTCGCAGATGATCGCTTCATCTCAATAAACCTCTCAGGCAGCACAAAAAGCTTCCTCAAGACCTCAACTAAGAGTGTAGGCGCTTGGTTAGATGGAAAAATTGTGGCCAATGCGCGCTGAGCCCCAGTGTAAAGCTGCTCGACAAGTGTGTAAACCGCCTTCAGCTTTACAAGCATATCCTGGTTGGGATTGGTGCTCCTGGGGCCTACATGATAATAATGGATGGGTTAGAGGCAGTTTATATGAATCAAGGAAGAAATTTAAATGGATACTAGTGAGGTGAATTACCAAAGATTGCAGAAACCATATGAGACACATGGCGTTTTAAGCCGGTAAGTTCAGTGGTCGCTCCTGGAGAGCCGCCTCCGCTTTCTCAGCACACTGTGTCAAGGTCGTCTTTTCTTCAGCCCAGGCACTTTTTTCCTCTTCCAAGTTGGTTTTTAATTTTTCTGTTTCAGTCATGCTGAATTGGAACTTTGAGTTCGCCTTCTGGGTCTCAGATTCTTGCAGGTCCAAACGAGCCTTCAGATCAGACAGCTCTGATTGAAGTTGAGCAGTGGTGGTCTGTACATATACCGGATCAAAATCATAGTTAAGATTTGGCTAGAAACATGATGTCCCAAGCCTTTTGCAAGCAACAACACTTGGCACTTGGGGGCTAATGTCTGTCGAAAAAGTTACTCATGAAACGGCTTATGTGAATAAGTCCCCACACAGTCGTAACAGTCGATTGGAGAAGAATCCGAAGGCAAGCTGACTGACGCCCCCACACAGTCGTAACAGTCGATGCATCGCGGAGTCATGGCTGGAGTGAAAACCAACGAGGTTGCTCAAGCAGGCGGTAGCCCTTTGTGCCGTTTGTCGATGTAGCCGAGAGCGTGGGTGGTGGAGCCGTGGTCGTGGTAGCCGTGCGAAGAATGCCGTGGTCGATGTTGAGTCCGGCTAGCCGGTGTCGAGAAAGTCGCCATGGAGCCGCGGGCGCAAGGAGGCGCCGAGTTAGTCATGGGCGCAGTGCTGTCGAAGTAGTGGTGCGCCAGGAAGTAGATGATGTTGACGACGCGTCGCGCCGGGGTTGCCAACCCCGGGGACAGTAGACGAAGGCACACGTCGGTGTTGCCAGCACCGGGCATGCGTAGACGGACGAAGATGAAGTTGACGAAGCGCCGCTCTAGGCTTGCCAGGCCCGGGGACACGTCATGGACGAAGGCACGCGGCAGTGTTGCCAGCACCGGGCATGTGTAGACTGGGACCTGCATGAGCTATACGCCATGTCGAAGAAGTCGGAGAGGCTAACAGAGAAGGACTCAACGACGGTTGCAGCGCCAATCGGCGCAGGGCCAATGTCGCTCGCGGTTGTCGGAGTAGATGAAGCGATCGGGGTAGATGACGACGACGCTGGTGACGGGCTGGTGCTGGACAAAGACAAAGGGGGTGGACGGGCGGCTGCGGCGGCTACGGGGGTACCAACGGCGGCGGCGGCGGCTAGGTTAGGAGCGCGGCGATGATGCTCGAAGTAGGCGAAGAACCCTGACAGCGTGACGAAGACCGGCGCGGTCGGTGGCGTTCCCGTGCCAACGGAGGCGGCGCGATGCATACCATAGGAAGTCAACGCGCGGGGATGGCGAAGTGAACCGCGGGCCGCGGCACTACGGCCCGAAGAGGCGAGGCAGCAGCGGTGGGCAGGTCGGGGCGACGGTAGGAAGACCTCGGGGCAGCGGCGGGGACTGCGGGCCGTGGCGCTATGGCCCGAAGGGGCGGTGCAGCGGCGGAGCGCGGGTCGGTGCAACCGCGTGGATGACCTCGGGGCGGCGGCTGGTACCGCGTATTGTGGCACTACGACCCGTAGGGGCGACGCAATGGCAATGCGTGAGTCGATGCAGCCGCGAGGTGAACCACGGGGCGGTGGCGCTGCGGCCCGACGGGGCGACGCAACGGCAGCCCATTGCTCGATCGGTGGAGGGGCGCGCTGAAATCGGGGACGATCTTCACGGGACCTGCGGAGGCGTGCGTAACCGACGGGCCAGGTCGGTCGCGCGACGTAGATGAGGTGGATCGCGGCGGCGAGCGGATTATCAAGCCGATCGCACGCGAGGTCGGTGACGCCGCTCGGTGGAGGCGGGGTGGCGGCGGAGTCCGAGGTGAGGCCGGTGACGACGGACGGTGTGAGACGTTGTGCGGACGAGCTTGTCAGCACCGGCACCCGGGTTGCCAAAGCAGCACCGGTGCCCAGGCAGCGAGGCCCGAGCAACCAACAGAGCAGCGGCGCCCAAGTTGAGGCAACCGACGAGCTTGACGCAGCCGTCCCGATGCAATCGAGGATGAGGTCGGCGAGGTAGACCGCCAGATTGCCGAGCAGACACGGCGGAGGCGGGTGGCGTGGATCGATTGGCGGACCGACGCGCAAGCGGCGGCTATGATTGGCTGCCGCATGGCGCGAGGCCGCCGGGTGTAGGCGATGCAGGTGTCCTGTAACACCCACGATGCAGCTATATCTCTCACGTGTCGAGGCACGACTTAGGCATAACCGCGTGGTGGTTTTGTCGCAAGAAGGGTCATCTTCACACAATCCCATGTAATGAACAAGAATGGGATACATAGTTGGCTTACAATCGCCACTTCACACAAAGAACATATAATTCATACATCAATCAGAGCACACACATAGTCCGACTACGGACGAAGCCAAAAGAAAAGAAGATAACCCAACTACTAGATCCTTGATCGTCCCAACTGGGCTCCACTACTGATCAACATGAAACGAAACATAGCAACGACCAAGATCTTCGATGAGCTCCCATCTGAGCTCAGTTGCATCACCTGCACTGGTATCATCGTCACCTGCAACTGTTGTTGTAGTAATCTGTGAGCCACGAGGACTCAGCAATCCCATTACCATGGGTATCAAGACTAGCAAAGCTTAATGGGTATGGAAAGGATAAGTGGTGAGGTTGCAGCAGCGACTAAGCATATATGGTGGCTAACATACGCAAATAAGAGCGAGAAGAGAAACAAATGGAACGGTCGTGAAGCTAGCAATGATCAAGAAATGATCCTGAACTCCTACTTACGTCAAACATAACCCAAAACCGTGTTCACTTCCCGGACTCCGCCAAAAAGAGACCATCACGGCTACACACGCAGTTGATGCATTTTTAATAAAGTCAAGTGTTAAGTTCACTACAACCGGACGTTAACAAATTCCCGTTTGCCACATAATCGCAGGCACGGCTTTCGAAAGATAATACCCTGCAAGGGTGTCCCAACTTAGCCCATCACAAGCTCTCACGGTCAACGAAGGATATACCTTCTCCCAAGAAGACCCGATCAGCCTTGGACTCCCGGTTTACAAGACATTTCGACAGTGGTAAAACAAGACCAGCAAGACCACCCGCTGTGCCGAAAATCCCGATAGGAGCTGCACATATCTCATTCTCAGGGCACACCGGATAAGCAAAGCGTATAGGTACCGACATAACCCAAGCTGCCAAGGAATGGTCCCGCACGGTGCTCTAGTTTGGACCAACACTCGGAGGAGCACTGGCCCGGGGGTGGGGGGTGGGGGTAAATAAAGATGACCCTCGGGCTCGCGAAAACCCAAGGGAAAAAAGCTTAGGTGGCAAATGGTAAAACCAAGGTTGGGCCTTGCTGGAGGAGTTTTATTCAAAGTAAACTGTCAAGGGGGTCACATAAATCACCCCACTGCGTAAGGAACGCAAAATCAAGGAATATAACACCGGTATGACGGAAACTAGGGCGGCAAGAGTGGAACAAAACACCAGGCATAAGGCCGAGCCTTCCACCCTTTACCAAGTATATAGATGCATTAATTAAATAAGAGATATTGTGATATCCCAAAATGATCCTGTCCAACATGGAGCAATCTTCAACTTCACCTGCAACTAACAATGCTATAAGAGGGGCTGAGCAAAAGCGGTAACATAGCCAAACAACGGTTTGCTAGAAAGGGTGAAAAAGTTAAAGGCTGACATGGCAAAATGGGAGGCATGGTAAACCAGTGATAGGTAGCGCAGCATAGCGATAGAACGAAGCAACTAGTAAGCAAAGATAGAAGTGATATCGCGGGTAATGGTCATCGTGCCTGAAATCCCGCAAGGAAGAAGAACGAGTCCATGAAGAAGACAAACAGACGTAGTCGAACGGATCCTCACAACTCCGGAATGAAACCGAAGCAAACGAGAGAAGCAAACCGGAAAGAAGCAAACAACATGGTAAACACACAAGCATAAACATTACTTGATGCACAAGCAAGTATGATGCATGACCGGTTTAATGAGGCATGGCATGGCAAAGTGCAACAAATAATACTACAAGTTAAATGGAGCTCAATATGCAACGTGTTGCATATTGACGAAACACCACATTCAGATTATTTAGTTCGCTCTCATTTAAGCTATTAAACACTATTAAATGTTATTGAACATGGCAAGGGGTGAAGCATAATGAAACTACCTATCTAGGCAAGTTTAAATGAGACCGAAACACCAAACAACAATTCCGGAAAATCCTCATATGCATATTTTGGAATTGGTACTGTTCTGCCCTAAAACATATTTTAGAGTTGTTAAACATGCAAAGTAATGCTACCAAGTTATTCTATGCATTTTTCCACCCCATTTACATATAAAGTTTGTTAGATTCGGAGCTACGGCTTAATAGTTATGAAATAAATCATTTTAGCATGGCATTTAAGTAAATTAATGCAAACAACAAGTTAAACATTTTAAACATGGATGAATGTAGCAGATTATGAAACTAGATGAAAAAATAAGCATTTTACATATATAAAACATATTAATCCGATGCACGGTTCATGAGTTATTATATGCATGATGCTTGAGGGTTTTTCTGTAAAACTGCAAACTCTGGATAATAGACAAATTCGTAGCACAGAAAAAAAACAAGTCACGGGCCGAATCTGGCTGGCCCAATCGGCGGAAAAAATAGAGGGGCGCTGGGGGCTGCTTACCCATGGGCCAGGCCCAGTCGGAAGCAGAGGGAGGCCGGTTGGTTCGCGGCTGGGAAGTCAACGCGGGCGAGGCGCTCGTTCAAGGACGCAGCAGAAGACGGCGACGGCGGGGACGCAAGGGCTCCGGTGAGCGGCGGGATGGAGCAGACGGGTGGATCTGGCGGGCGACGCGGCGGTCAACGCGGCTGCGTTTGTGGACGTCTCGCTTGACCACGGGCGAAGCAGAGGACTTGGGGCGCGATGCAGAGAGCTGCGGGAGGCCAACAGACGGCGAGGTCGGGCGACACGGCAGCGAGATCCGGGCGCGGTGGTTCCGTTTCCGGCGCTGGAATGGAGGCGGGATACATCGGCGGCGGAGCTTGGAGCTTGGCTCCCATGGCGGTGGCTATAGAACAAGAGACAGAGAGATTAGAGAAAAGAGAGAGCAGCGGGAGGGAAGAAGGAGAGATGGGGCGGCGCGGGGCTGGCCTGGAGGCGCTCGAGGGCGAGGACGGCGCTCGGGGTTGAGCACCTAGCTCAGGCACTGTGGGATGGATGCAAGACCTTGAGGACGGCGAGCTCCTCTCCTCTGGATTGAGCGAAGCAGAGGCACGGGGACAAGGGGGTTACGGCCTCGATCCCTTTCGGATCGAGCAGGAGGACTGCGGTCAGTGGGTGGATCAGCGGATGGTTGGATCAAAGGGATCCGGTGGGGGTTGGTCGGTTGGGGAAATCGAGGGAGGTGGGTGGAATGATCGGACAGATCCCAAGGAAGAGGGAGACCGGGTGGAGGAAAATGGCGGCGGGGAGGAATGGATGGATGGGACAGCTTCCTAGGTTTTAGGGTTAGGCAGGCAGGTAGGTGGTCTATTTATAGGTAGAGTAGAAGGTTTGGATCATCCGATAAAAATTGAATGGTCGGGAAAACATGCTAGGGAAGCTCAAATAAGAAACCGAAGATATTTAAGGGATGTTTGGGGATAATCTGGACCCATCGGTCACGACAGCCCGGTTCAGGTTCGGAGCAGTTTTCGGACGCGCGCAAGAGGGGGTCGGTGGTTGTGCCGAGAGGTTAGGTGGTTTGACAATAGGGACACGAAAACACGGTTGGTCTCGGAACGGTCAATGAACGCAACGGAGAGAAGCGAGGAGCGGCAACTACGAGCGGATGCAAGTTTTATGAAAACATGCAGATGCAATGCGCATGATGGAGATGCATGACATGAACAAAATGCAAAACAAAAGACAAAACCCAACCACGAAGGAAATAACATATCACCTAACCGGAAATGGCAAGAGTTGGAGTTACACATATGGAAAGTTACATCCGGGGTATTACAACACTCCACCACTACAAGTGGATCTCGTCCCGAGATCCAGGATGGCACCGGAGAGAAACAGAAGAGGAAGAGAGGAGGTAAAACTAAGTTGCTTCTTTGACAAACTAGTGAAACCATGATCCTTGAGAGGTTAAAAAACTTGAAAGAATGAATACAATGGAGACGAACAAGATTGCAAACACTCTGTTAGCAAAGAGAAACAAGGAACATTACGAGAACCTTGTAGGCTGAAAGACATATGAAAATGGTTGCAATGGACAAGAAGTACATGCAAGCACTCCGGCTGAAACGAGATGTACAAGGAACGTTAAGGAACAATTACGACGACACTCCGGTTGGAAATGGAAGGAATAGAATATGAACTTGGCAAAATAAAAGCACTTGGATGGGACTCTGGTTAAAAGAGGAATGATAGACACAACACTCCGGTTAAATGGATAAGCATGAAAAGAACATGCTCCTCAATTCGAGATGATGAGTGAACAGAGCAACATCACGATGCCTCCGGAAGAAAGAATAGAAGATAGATCATTGGAATAACAGAATGGAGAAGAACATGCCAACTTCTGCCACAAATGAACTTGGAAAGCATACTTGCAAAGAAGGATTGAATGGAGTTGTTGGAAAATCAACAACGAAAAGCACAAGCTTGTTGTGGAGTTATGGAAACATCTCAAAACTTGAGGTGAAATTCTGCCACTATCAAAATCAATTGCTTGCTTGAGATCAACGAAGAGATGAAAACTGCTTTCGCCGAGAGGATAGGAGAAAACTTGGATTATCGATAGACACCATAGCAACATTCCTTAGGGAAGGCTTTAAGTGAAATCTATACCAAAATAACTCCAACGAAGAGATTGATGGACTTAAAATACCTCATTCTTGACAACATGTAAATCACAAAACATGAATGAAAATTGTCAAGAATGATATAACACCACCTCAAAAGATAAGGTAGAAAGAATTGCACTTTGGAATGCAAGATGAAGAATGCTTGAACGCCTCAAAACAAAACATGTGTTGAGCACCATGTTTATTTTTGAGTATAGCTTGGCGGATCTTAGCTTCAAGAGAAATCTTGAAGAACAATTGAAGAATGAAAAGAATCCTTGATGAACCACCATATAGAGCCTCCATGAAGAACTCCGGTAATAAAAGGATGATAAAAAGAAAGAGAAGTTGAAAACACAATGTGAAGCCTTGCAATGATTTAGATGGAGCTTCGCGACAAGATAATACGGAAAACTTAGAACTCCGGAAAAGAAAAGATGAAACACATGAAACCGAGAATGTGATATGATGAACAAACTCTGGAAAGAAGAGATGAACAACGTAGAACTGAGAAATTGATACCGTTACAAGAACTTGGATGAAAAAAGAACAAGAATTATGTTATGCGTAGCCTTCACCAATTTAAATTGATGACAAGCAACGGATTTGGCATACTACTTATTCTCGTAGAAAGGATTAAGAGAGATATACCATAAACTTGGGAAGGTCTTCAACGAACCACCGGTAGGATTGAAACAACGAATAAATTGATATGATAACGAAGGAAGTGAAATCTTGAACGAACCACCGTAAAATTGAAAATGAAAGTAGCAAAGGCACAATTCACCGGGAAGAATTGGAAAACGAATAAAGAGACTTGAGGGGATTTAGATACATGAGAACGAAGAGATCATGAACTAATTAGAGGGTATTTGAACGATGCACAGGTAAGATTTGGAGAATGATAGCTACACGCTAAGAATGAAGAACTATGACATGATGGCCTTCGGAGGAAAGAAATGGAAACAACTCATGAAATGCTCCGAATGGGTGAAAAGAATTCTCACACTCGAAAACAAGTACGAGAGGATGGCATCAAGCTTGAACTACGCATCTTTGGAAGAACGGGTAAGGGTTTAAGAGCAACTCTTCTTCGGTCTTCAAATCTGAGAATGACGACGAGAAACACCACCATGAATTGTTGAGACACTCCAAAAGGATTAAAAGAGGAAAGGTTGAGCCAAAGATGAAAATAATTTGAAAGCGACCTAGGAGAAGGCATGTGACTGATGAAGGTTCATTCTTACGTCAAACTTCGAAAAGAATATGAGAATAGCTCCGGAAAAATAAAAGAGTCAGGTAAGATCCTGGGAAAAGACCTGTGGGTTAGGGCCCACTCAAGAGAAACACCGTTGAAATGATTTTACAGAGAGATTGCACCGGTTGAATAAAATGACTTGAATGAGATAATAATCTCAAAATAGCTTGAACGGATTGATAATGGAGACACAAATCTTGTGAGATATCTTCAGCACTCCATAACAAATGAATAGCGAGAAGTGAATGATTAAGAGGTGCACCGGCATGAGAAAGCATTTGACACGAGGAAAGGAAATGATCGACAAGGCTTGAACTGAAACCACCAGAGAAGAAAAGAGAACGAAGAATGATAAACTTGAACCTTCCTTAGTATCTTCCTGAGAATCACCGGATAAGAACATTAACGGAAAAGAATGGAGAGACTTCCCATTAATAAAAGGATACATGATTAAGAAATCTGAGTCCTTGAAGAAAAAGGGTGGGAGGGCGGGAAAAACAAAGACAACTTGGGATGGATGAAACAAACACCGGTGAGAAAACTTAGAGTTGATCTTGTGGATGTTGAAAATGATCGGATCCACTTGAAGAGAAGCACGCCGGTTTGGAAAAGAATTGACATGACAATCTCGATAAACAAGAAGGATTAGCACTCTCATAGAAATATGAGAACACCGCTTGAAAGGTATGGAATCAACACTTGACATTGAAGCAACTCGAATACCACAATTCAAAACAAAACAAAGGATTGGCTTGCAGAAATAAGCTGGAACAAATACATATGATAGAGATTTACCCAATCCCATATCATGCATCTGTCGGAAAGATATTCTAGGAGCTACTTGAATTACCACCTATAAAACTCCCGAAACTTTCTGGTTATGCAATCTGGTGTTGGGGATACATGGGAAGCAATATATCTCACCCAAACTAACAATCCCTACATCCAGCTGTATCCATCCGTCAACACATTACCAATAAACCTTCGGAAATCGTGTACCTCAACCTTCGAAAAGCATCCGTTATACGAGCTATGACAATACTCCCGAACTCCCCAGTACTGGGTGGCGTCGAGGTTATCTTACCACTAGCTGCATAAAAGAGATTTTCGATGTCGGCGAAACTCAGGTATTCCAGAACTGCAACGATAACATTATGACGACAACACCTCGGATCTCAACTCGCCGGGACACTGCCACAACCCCTAAATGTCAGGAGGCACCAAGAAGAATGTTCTCATCATAAGAATATCGGAACGATTCCAAGATACCCGCGTGATCCTAAATTTTTTTAGTGAAATTTGAGGCGAGGAAAGACAAAACATCTACGTCAAGAGACCTCACTAGAGCGACGAAGGGGCTGAGGAGTAAAAAGAATCCTACTCTCCGATATATATAATCCTAAGACTCAAAACATTTTGTTCTAGACTCAACAACGTCAGTGATTCGATCAAGCAGGGGGCTCCTAAGTCGGGGATGGCTCTGATTACCAACTTGTAACACCCACGATGCGGCTATATCTCTCACGTGTCGAGGCACGACTTAGAGGCATAACCGCATGGTGGTTTTGTCGCAAGAAGGGTCATCTTCACACAATCCCATGTAATGAACAAGAATGGGATACAGAGTTGGCTTACAATCGCCACTTCACACAAAGAACATATAATTCATACATCAATCAGAGCACACACATAGTACGACTACGGACGAAGCCAAAAGAAAAGAAGATAACCCAACTGCTAGATCCCTGATCGTCCCAACTGGGCTCCACTACTGATCAACATGAAACGAAACATAGCAACGACCAAGATCTTCGATGAGCTCCCATCTGAGCTCAGTTGCATCACCTGCACTGGTATCATCGAGACCTGCAACTGTTGTTGTAGTAATCTATGAGCCACGAGGACTCAGAAATCCCATTACCATGGGTATCAAGACTAGCAAAGCTTAATGGGTATGGAAAGGATAAGTGGTGAGGTTGCAGTAGTGACTAAGCATATATGGTAGCTAACATACGCAAATAACAGCGAGAAGAGAAACAAACGGAACGGTCGTGAAGCTAGCAATGATCAAGAAGTGATCCTGAACTCCTACTTACGTCAAACATAAACCAAAACCGTGTTCACTTCCCGGACTCTGCCGAAAAGAGACCATCACGGCTACACACATGGTTGATGCATTTTAGTGAAGTCAAGTGTCAAGTTCTCTACAACCGGACGTTAACAAATTCCCGTCTGCCACATAACCGCGGGCACGACTTTCGAAAGATAATACCCTGCAGGGGTGTCCCAACTTAGCCCATCACAAGCTCTCACGGTCAACGAAGGATATACCTTCTTCCAGGAAGACCCGATCAACCTCGGAATCCCGGTTTACAAGACATTTCGACAATGGTAAAACAAGACCAGCAAGACCATGCGCTGTGCCGACAAATCCCGATAGGAGCTGCACATATCTCATTCTCAGGGCACACCGGATAAGCAAAGCGTACAGGTACTGACGTAACCCAAGTTGCCAAGGAATGGTACCGCACGGTGCTCTAGTTTGGACCAACACTCGAAGGAGCACTGGCCTGGGGGGGGGGGTAAATAAAGATGACCCTCGGGCTCGCGAAAACCCAAGGTAAAAAGGCTTAGGTGGCACATGGTAAAACCAAGGTTTGGCCTTGCTGGAGGAGTTTTATTCAAAGCAAACTGTCAAGGGGGTCCCATAAATCACCCAACCACGTAAGGAACGTAAAATCAAGTAACTTAACACCGGTATGACGGAAACTAGGGCGGCAAGAGTGGAACAAAACACCAGGCATAAGGCCGAGCCTTCCACTCTTTACCAAGTATATAGATGCATTAATTAAATAAGAGATATTGTGATATCCCAAAATGATCCTGTCCAACATGGAGCAATCTTCAACTTCACCTGCAACTAACAACGCTATAAGAGGGGCTGAGCAAAAGCGGTAACATAGCCAAACAACGGTTTGCTAGGAAGGGTGAAAAAGTTAGAGGCTGACATGGCAAAATGGGAGGCATGGTAAACCAGTGATAGGTAGCGCAGCATAGCGATAGAACGAAGCAACTAGCAAGCAAAGATAGAAGTGATATCGAGGGTAATGGTCATCTTGCCTGAAATCCCGCAAGGAAGAAGAATGAGTCCATGAAGAAAACAAACGGACGTAGTCGAACGAATCCTCACAACTCCAGAATGAAACCGAAGCTAACGAGAGAAGCAAACCGGAAAGAAGCAAACGACATGGTAAACACGCAAACATAAACATTACATGATGCACAAGCAAGTATGATGCATGACCGGTTTAATGAGGCATGGCATGGCAAAGTGAAACAAACAATACTACAAGTTAAGTGGAGCTCAATATGCATATTGACGAAACACCACATTCGGATTATTTAGTTCGCTCTCATTTAAGCTACTCAACAATATTAAATGTTATTGAACATGGCAAGGGGTGAAGCATAATGAAACTACCTATCTAGGCAAGTTTAAATGAGGCCGAAACACCAAACAACAATTCCGGAAAATCCTCATATGCATAATTTGGAATTGGTACTGTTCTGCCCTAAAACATATTTTAGAGTTGTTAAACATGCAAAGTAATGCCACCAAGTTATTCTATGCATTTTCCACCCCATTTACATATAAAGTTTGTTAGATTCGGAGCTACGGTTAAATAGTTATGAAATAAATCATTTTAGCATGACATTTAAGTAAATTAATGCAAACAACAAGTTAAACATTTTAAACATGGATGAAAGTAGCAGATTATGAAACTAGATGAAAAACTAAGCATTTTACATATATAAAACATATTAATCCGATGCACGGTTCATGAGTTATTATATGCATGATGCTTGAGGGTTTTTCTGTAAAACTGCAAACTCTGGATAATAGACAAATTCGTAGCACAGAAAAAAACAAGTCACGGGCCGAATCTGGCTGGCCCAATCGGCGGAAAAAAAGAGGGGCGCTAGGGGGCTGCTCACCCATGGGCCAGGCCCAGTCGGAAGCAGAGGGAGGCCGGTTGGTTCGCGGCTGGGAAGTCAACGCGGGCGAGGCGCTCGTTCAAGGACGCAGCAGAAGACGGCGACGGCGGGGACGCAAGGGCTCCGGTGAGCGGCGGGATGGAGCAGACGGGTGGATCTGGCGGGCGACGCGGCAGTCAACGCGGCTGCGTTTGTGGACGTCTCGCTTGACCACGGGCGAAGCAGAGGACTTGGGGCGCGATGCAGAGAGCTGCGGGAGGCCAACAGACGGCGAGGTCGGGCGACACGGCAGCGAGATCCGGGCGCGGTGGTTCCGTTTCCGGCGCCGGAATGGAGGCGGGATACATCGGCGGCGGAGCTTGGAGCTTGGCTCCCATGGCGGTGGCTATAGAACAAGAGACAGAGAGATTAGAGAAAAGAGAGAGCAGCGGGAGGGAAGAAGGAGAGATGGGGCGGCGCGGGGCTGGTCTGGAGGCGCTCGAGGGCGAGGACGGCGCTCGGGGTTGAGCACCTAGCTCAGGCACTGTGGGATGGATGCAAGACCTTGAGGACGGCGAGCTCCTCTCCTCTGGATTGAGCGAAGCAGAGGCACGGGGACAAGGGGGTTACGGCCTCGATCCCTTTCGGATCGAGCAGGAGGACTGCGGTCAGTGGGTGGATCAGCGGATGGTTGGATCAAAGGGATCCGGTGGGGGTTGGTCGGTTGGGGAAATCGAGGGAGGTGGGTGGAATGATCGGACAGATCCCAAGGAAGAGGGAGACCGGGTGGAGGAAAATGGCGGCGGGGAGGAATGGATGGATGGGACAGCTTCCTAGGTTTTAGGGTTAGGCAGGTAGGTAGGTGGTCTATTTATAGGTAGAGGAGAAGGTTTGGATCATCCGATAAAAATTGAACAGTCGGGAAAACATGCTAGGGAAGCTCAAGTAAGAAACCGAAGATATTTAAGGGATGTTTGGGGATAATCCGGACCCATCGGTCACGACAGCCTGGTTCGGGTTCGGAGCAGTTTTCGAACACGCGCAAGAGGGGGTCGGTGGTTGTGCCGAGAGGTTAGGTGGTTTGACAAGAGGGACACGAAAACACAGTTGGTCTCGGAACGGTCAACGAACGCAACGGAGAGAAGCGAGGAGCGGCAACTACGAGCGGATGCAAGTTTTATGAAAACATGTAGATGCAATGCGCATGATGCTATGAGATGAGATGCATGACATGAACAAGATGCAAAACAAAAGACAAAACCCAACCACGAAGGAAATAACATATCACCTAACCGGAAATGGCAAGAGTTGGAGTTACACATATGGAAAGTTACATCCGGGGTGTTACATGTCCCAGTCGGAGCAGGGCGGTGACGGCCGGCGCAGGGCGACGGGCGGGCCGGCGCGCGGACGACGGCCTTGAGGGCTGCCTGTCGCGCGAGGCCATCGGGTCGGTGAAGTAGCCGGCCGTTCACGCTGGTGTCGGAGTAGAGGCATGGGGTGTCGACGGCGGCGGCGGGCGACGCAAACCGATTAAGCATAGATCGGAAAATCAAAAAGAAAAACACCGATCAAGACGATCGGCGAGAGAGCAAAAAAACCCGGAGCAAGGGCTCGGGAAAAGGACTCTCTAGTGCAGCTGGCCAACACGGCCGGCGGACGAACCCTAGGTACGGGCGGCGCGGCCCCCGATGGCGGTAATGGAGGCCGACCGACCCGGGGGCGGCGCGTGGGTGCGGAAGCGGCGACGGCTAGGATTTAGGTTCGAGATAAGGCTGATACCATGTTAGAAGGGAAGGAGGGATTTGGTGGAATAGTTTGTTGTATTGCTTGAGCCTCGTGGGCATATATATAAGAATACAATGATCTATTTGAAGTACAAGACAAGGCAGAACAAATTCTAATGTATCTCGTCTTTCCTAATAATCACGATACTCAACATTGGTAAACATTTCATTACTTTTAGTTTTGATCAATCATACATTTAACTCCCATTTACTGGCATGCTACGGGATGCTACGGGATAGTGCTCCTCGAAGTCTTAACAGGAAGGAGACCGACGGATGCTATGTTTGTCGCAGGACTGAGCCTTAGGCAGTGGGTTCGTCAGGCGTTCCCTGCAGAGCTGGCCCAAGTGGTCGATGGCTCTACTTCTGCATCAAGCCGCGGCTTGGTTGATAGCTTTCTGATGCCAGTATTCGAGCTGGGTTTGCTGTGCTCCAGCGACTCGCCGGACCAGAGGATAACGATGAGCGAAGTGGCCGTGAGGCTCGAGAAGATAAAAGATGACTACGTTAAGTGGACAGCGGAGGCCTGAAGTGCCTGCATGCATGAATGTCTATGATTTGCTTCAGTGCTTCTGCACCAAGTACAGCATCAGCTGCTTTAGACCGCTTGCCTAGGTACTTGGACAGCTCGCTTCGATGACGATTTCTGAATTACGTTGCTTCGTTGTGCTGGATCAAAATGTCTGAAAGGTGTAGCAAGAAGGGGCAGGATTCTGGGAAATGCCTGTGCCGCCACAAGGAGGAAGTTGTTTCGAGGACGCCCATTGCCTCTAAGACCGGTCTTCTCTCGTTCATCTGCGGACCCTGGCCGGGCACTGTCACTGTGGTCTTCGGAGGTTAGTACATGGCTCTCTCCCCTTGTCGGGTTGATGCTGTTGTCGTATGCGAGATCTGAAATTTTTTGTCCATTTGTTTCCTGTTTTATGATACACCTCCGGGCAGTTTTGTTGAAGCAAATCTCTCCTGAAGCTGGTTAAGCGTTACGTTGCTGGTGTATCCCTCCTGTGTGAGGTGGTTCAGTTTGCTTTGATTGCTGCCTTGAGGCCATGGTCAGGTTTTATTTTGCTGAACGTTGCAAGTATTATCGGTTTCATTTGGGGGCGTGCGCTCATTTTGTCGAACAAAAAAACTGTCCTGGGTACTTGTATAGTTGGCTTGGAAAGTTGATGATTTCTGAATCACGGTGGTTCGCTGTGCTGGATCAAAATGTCGGAAGGTGCTGCAAAAAGGGGCAGAATTGCAGCGAAATGCCTCGCTGGTCTAGGAAGCATGTGGCTCTCCCTTTGTCGGGTTGGGCCTACCTGGAATCATGTACTGTATTTTAGAAAGCGAACGTGATAATTAAGCAAAAATGATCAGATGGCCGAGTTGGTCTAAGGCGCCAGATTAAGGCTCTGGTCCGAAAGGGCGTGGGTTCAAATCCCACTCTGGTCAAAATTTTTTTTACTATCTTCTAAAAAAACATGGAGTCATGTAGTAGTACTTTTTCCCCATGGAAATAAGAGACATACAGTATTTTTTCCCCCATGGAAATCAAGAGTGCGCGCATCAGTGACATGCATTGACCAGCTACTAAATTGAATTGCCACTAATTGACATGCTTTTCATACCACGAAAGGTTCAGATAGCACACCCACACACTACAACACAAACCAATTCCTATCTTCAGCCAAGGTGGCCAAGTCTTGAACGAAGATGCATAACGAAACAGAAAGAGGTGCCGGGGAAATGAAGCAAGAAGAGACATGCGGAGGCCTCCTCCTCCTCCTTCAAAAAAAAAAGTTAGGATTCGTGCCTCTCGTCTGCGCCGGCTCAGGTCCACCTCGTCTCCGGTGGCCCTAAGGCCATGGAGGCGCGGTGGATCCTGGCAAGGGCCGGCGGGAGGGCTCCGTTTTTAGTCGTTTTTTTCAATCTTGTTAGGGTTTGTGTCCTACTCAGGAAGGCGAGACGGCGGCGGCTCCCTGAAGATGGAATAAAGGTCTCCCCGCCTAGCCCCCGTTTCGGCAGTGTGTCTAGCATCGTTGGTGGGCGTGTGGAGGTATGTCTCCGGCAGATCTATCTTTGGTGGATTTGCTCGGATCTCGTCGTTGTTCGTCTACGTTCGTGTGTCTTCGGTTTGGATTCTTCCGATCTACGTTATTTTTCATCGGCGGCGGTTGCTGTTCTGAGGTGCTGGTCCTATGGGGCCTTAGCACGACGACTTCCCGACTGTCTACTACAACAAGTTGTGCCCGGCTCCGGCGATGGAGGGGCGATGACGGCGGCGCGCCTTCGGCTCGCTTCGGTGCTTGTAGTCGTCGCTACGTGGTCTACGAATCTGGATGTAATTTTTATTTCTGATATTCACTGTACTGCCATGATTGAAGATGCATAGATTGAAAGTTTTTCCCATAAAAAAGACATGCGGAGGCCTGGAACTGTTATTTTCTCCATTTTTTTATTTTTTATTGTAGACTTGTGGGAATTTCAGTTTTTTTACTGTGATGTGGGAACTTCATATACTGGCCGCATTATGTATTACCAGCGCAACGGGCCAGAAAAAGATGTGTCTATTCACTGGAGTCAAATAATTGACCAACCGCCCGGTCGCCTAGCTGGAGGAGGCCTGGAGCTTCATCGCGCGCACATGTGTGGGCTCACTGTACGTGTGCTACACGTTGCTCAGGTGATACTTCATCTGTCCTTGAAAGAGTGTGCTTTCAACTTTGTTGCAAAGTTGAACTTTTTTATGTTTGACCATATTTGTACAATAATACATCGACATTATTCCATCAAATTAGTAGCATTAGATTAATGATAAAATATATTTTCATCATATACCTATTTGGTTTCACAAACATTGATATGTTTTTGCACAAACTCGGTCAACCTTTGAGATAGTTTGACTCTCCAACAAAGTTGGAAGTACACTCTTTCAACGACAGAGGGTGTAACTCTTAGTTATCGGCCGTCCTTACATCCAATCTATCGCTGCACAATCTGGTCAAATGCCTTGCAAAAGTGTTGATGTTGCAGTTGCCGCTGCACAATACCATCACCTGCTGCAGTCACTGTAGCATCCCCAATGTTGCGGGCGTCATACCCACAACATGGCTATCGTCGCAAAGCCATTGTCACAAACAAGCCTTGACGTGTCGTTGCAACATTGTTGCAGCTGTCGCAACCACAAGTGCAAAGTAGTCGCACCATAACGTTATTTACCTTTGCAAAAGTTGTCGTCGCATAAACATCGCCAGTGTTGCCTTGCGTCGCAGCCATCGCCACATGGGCATTGGGAAGCCTTGGAGCGCTGGTGGCCGTCGTCGCACTTCCCAGGCTTGCAGCAAAGACATGTTGTGGTGGCCAGCATCGCTCCTCACTCCTGTTTGCAGCTGCAGCCATGCCGCCATGGTGATGATGGAAACGTTGCAACCCCGATGCCCAAAACAACAACAAATAGTAGCGCGCATTGCTCCGGCCTGCAGTAGCGTCGGCGACAGCGTGGGGTGTCTCCGATTGCAGCAACGTCGGCGATGGCAACAGCGTGCTTCCATCTGGATTGGAGAAACCGAGAGGAAAGAGACAAACCCCAACCTGCATCTGGAAAGTGTCTTGATCTGAATCGGATAATGGAGGAAGACCAAAGGGATCGGGGGATTGAGAGGTTAGTGGGCCCCGTGGCGACGAGTCGATGCGGTTGACGCAAAGAAGTGAGAAATCGTTTCCCTATAAATACAGGCCGTGGGCCTCGCCAATAAAAGGTGCGCGCGCGGTGCATAGCTAGCTGCGATGGAGTTCAGTTCCATCACCGCCTCCCAGACGCCTCAACCGCCGGCGGCGGCGATGGAGCGCATCTATAAGCCGGAGGACCTTGCAAGGTTCGAGCCACGGCTCACGGTTGTCAACCGGGAGAGATCGGAGCTCCTCCAGAAGATCCGCGACTCGTACGATCGTGCCCGCGAGCGGCTCGCCACGACGACGACATTCGAAGAGGAGGTCTTCCTCGGTGCCGGACTCTCCATTGGCCTCCTCGACTCGACCACCAACATCATCTACAACACCCTCGTCGCCTCCAGCCTCCACGCCGAGAAAATCCAGGGCGGCGACATGGCCGAGCGCTCCATGGACGGCCTCGTCGCCTTCCTCACCACCTTTTTCCGCTACCTCACGGACTGGGAGGCCGTGCGCTACCTGCTCCGCGCCGACGCCGACCTCGTCTACGCGGTTGTGATAGCCATGGATCCCTGGGATCGGTAGGTGGAGGAGATGGGGAAGAGAAGATAGGCTTGGGGAGGAAGAAGAAGAGGACGGGGAAAGCAGATTCTATTCTTTTTCTTCGATAAACACCTACAGGAGATGACTGCGGTTTATAACCCACCGCTCATACGCACCCTCACACCCTAGCTACTTTCCAGCTGTCGCCCCGGGCCCACTGGCCAGCTACACTCCGCCTTTCTTCAGCCATTGTCGTCGCTTGTCTCTGAATCCTTGCCCAGGTAGTCTATCTCTGCTGCCAAGGCACCCTTCTCTGAACCACTGCCATGGTAGTTCTCCCCGTCACTTGTATCCGTCAGCTCTTGCACCATGGTGCTGACAGGTTCCCCCCAGAAGATGCAGCTTGTCCCCAAGCGGCTGCATTTGGGTACCGCATTCGGAGTGATTCATAGTCCTCCCAAGTAGCTGATGCTGGCGGCAAGCCTGACCACTGTATCAGAACCTGCACATGAGCACGTTACCCTTTCTTGACCATCCTTCTGTCCAGAATGAGCTCAGGTGATGTGTCTTTTGCTGCAATATCCCAGTCCGCTGGCAGGGTTGTGAAGACAGGAGTGTGGTCTGGCACATGTTCCTTGAGCTGGGATACGTGAAACACAGGATGAATTTGAGCTTGCACTGGTAGTTCCAACTTGTAAGCAGCCGAACCAATCTGCTCCAGAATTGTAAAAGGCCCAAAGTACTTCATGGCCAGTTTGTGACAAGGTCTGTTTGCAACAGAGTGTTGGGCATATGGCTGCAACTTCAAGTAAACTGAATCTCCCACAGAGAAAGTCCTTTCAGACCTATGTTGATCAGCATAATGTTTGATCCTTGTTTGAGCCCTTTGCAACTGTTCTTTCAGCACCTCGCAATGCCCCTGATGCTCTTGCATCCATTGATTTACATTCCAGTTGTCTGAATGCAGACTGATAGGAAAAGCGCCATAGGAAGTGTCATGACCATAGAGAGCTTTATATGGAGAGCAGCCTAGAGAAGTATGGTGATTTGTGTTGTACCAAAACTCAGCCATGGGTAACCAGGAGTGCCATGTAGTTGGCTTGTCATGAACGGAACATCTTAAGTACATTTCCAGGAGTGGACGTGAGAAGTGTGGTGTGAGAAGTGTGGTGTTCTAGCACTTGAACACCACCTTCCAAAAAGAACTCGTGAAGATCTTATCTTTGTCAGAGATGATCGATTGAGGAGGCCCATGGAGTCTGACCACATTGGCGAGAAAAGTCCTGGCCACCAAGGAAGCAGTGAAAGGATGTTTCAGCGCAATGAAGTGTGCATATTTAGTAAACCTGTCCACCACCACTAAAATTGCACTATAGCCTTTTGACTTGGGCAAACCCTCTATGAAGTCCATTGTTATGTCCACCCAGGGCTTGGATGGTACTGGCAAAGGCTGAAGAAGCCCAGGGTACTTGAAGTGCTCATGTTTTGCTTGCTGACATGTTGTACATTGCTGAATGAAGCTGGTCACATCCTGTTTCAAACCATGCCATATGTTGCTTGTATGCCTGAGTGGCCACCAACAGCACTAGCATGAAAAGAGGATATGATCCTGGTTTTCAAAGCAGCACTAGCTCCTATCCAAATTCTGCCCTCCTTTGTGATAATGCCCTCTTTGAGGCTGTAATCATCCACAGGTTCAGGAGAGATAGCTAGTTTCTGAAGTAATTGTTGTGCTTCACAGTCCACAGTATAAATATTCTGCACTTCTTGCAGCCATAAAGGGTGGGCTTTTGCCACAATATGAGTAGTAAGTAGATGCCCTACTCTGGAAAGAGCATCAGCCGCCCCATTGTCCACTCCCTTCTTGTATTGGATGTTAAACTCTAATCCCACCAGCTTGTTCATTGCCTTTCTCTGCAAATCCGTAGTTAACACTTGATCATTGAGATGAGCTAAGCTTTGATGGTATGTTTTGATGATAAATAGTCCTCTGTTGAGATATTGCCTCCATCTTTCAACTGCCATAATCACAGCCAAGAACTCTTTCTCATAAATGGATAACTGTTGGTTGGCTGCACTTAAAGCCTTGTTGTAAAAAGCCACAGGATGATCCTCTTGACTGAGAACTGCACCTATGCCAGTGGCACATGCATCAGTTTCCACCGTGAATTGCTTGCTAAAATCAGGTAAAGCCAGCACATGTGTGTTCACCATGGCCTGCTTCAATGTATCAAAAGCCACCCGTGCCTCAGCTGTCCACTGGAACTGCTTCTTTTGAAGTAAATTGGTTAGTGGTCTGGCTAAAATTCCATAGCCTTGGACAAACTTTCTGTAGTACCCCGTCAGACCTAGAAAACCTCTCAGTTCTGTGAGATTTGCAGGCACAGGCCATGCTACCATGGCCTGGGTTTTGGCTGGATCTGTGGCCACCCCCTTGTCCGAGAAGACATGTCCTAGACATTCTAGCTTTTTCTGTGCAAAAGAACATTTGGATCTATTTGCAAACAGTTGGCGCTGCCTTAAAGTGCTCAACACCGTGGTGAGGTGTGCTACATGATCTCTTAATGTTTTACTAAAGACCAAGATGTCATCCATGAACACCAAAACATATTTTCTGTTCTGTGGGGCAAAGATGAAGTTCATCACACACTGAAAAGTTCCAGGTGCAGTAGCCAGCCCAAAGGGCACCATCTTGAATTGATACTGTCCAGAATGTGTTTTGAAGGTTGTTTTGTGTTCATCCTGTTCCACCATCCTGATTTGGTGGTACCCAGATCTAAGATCCAACTTGGAAAAGTAAGCAGCACCAGCTAATTAATCCAAGAGTTCGTCCACAATTGGCATTGGAAACTTATTTTTTATGGTTATATCATTTAATTTCCTGTAGTCCACACAAAACCTCCATGATCCATCTTTTTTCTTGACCAACAGCATAGGTGAGGCAAATGGACTGATACTAGGAGTAATAATTCCAGCCTCTAGCATTTTGTTCACTTGCCTTTCGATTTCATCTTTTTGTAAGGGAGAATATCTGTAGGGCCTGGAGTTTATAGGGACTGCTCCTGGAATCAGATGAATTGCATGATCAAAAGCTCTTTGTGGTGGCAGAGAAGTGGGCTCCTGAAATACATCCCGGAAGTCTTGCAGTATTTGTTCCACTTTAGCAAGAGGATTTTATGGCACTTCCTGTACTTTGGGCAACAAAATAGTTGTTGCCCATATGTCATTTCCTTTATAGCATTTGGCCACTTGATCCACAGAAATCTTGTGCAACACAGCTTGTTCCGAAGACTGTACTCCTTGGAGTTTAATATTCTACTCCTGATATTGAAACTCAATCCATTTTTCTTTCCAATGGAAAGTCATAGCTCCCCATTGCTCCAACCAGTCCATGCCTAATATGAGGTCACAGCCACCCAATTCCATCACCTTTGCAGAGTAAGAAAATGTATGTCCTTGAAGCCACCAAGTGAGTGCAGGCACTTCAGAATTGCAGGGTAGGGTTTCCCCATTTGCCACCTTGACAGTGAGGGGTTTCTATAATTTTTGTGTGACAGCTTCAATTCTGGGTACTAGTGCAGCATCAACGAAACTGTGGGTGCTCCCTGAATCCAGCAAGATGAGCACCACCTGATTGCCCACCAGGGCTCTGAACCTGATTGTCTTTGGGTGGTCTGCCCCTGAAATTGCATTTACTGAGAGCAGCAGCTCCTCTTCTACTGCCTCCTGCATTGCAATTGCATCCAACACCGCATCTGGGATTCTGTCCAAGTCAACTTGCTCAGTTACTATAGCCTGGACAGCAGCTGGAGTTTGCTTGGCACACACATGCCCCGGGTAAACTTCTCCCCACAACTAAAACATAGTCCATTGGCTCGCCTATAATCCTTGAGCTGCCTGGCCTTCCACAGATCTCCTGATGAGGATGGTTGCCTGCTATCGGTCCTAGAGAACGGTTGTTTGGATTGAAACTTGCCGTTCCTTTGTCTAGCCATGGTGGCTTCCTGCACTGTTGCAAAAGCTGCTGCAGCCGTGATGGATATGGAAAATTGTATCTCTACCGCTCCCTTGAGCTCCTCCTTTAGCCCTAACATAAATCTGGTTACCAAGAAAGTCTCACTGACTGCTGGCTCATAAAGCTTGATCTGATACATTAATTGGAGGAACTCCCTTTTGTACTCCTCCACCGTTCCCTTCTGTTTCAGAAGAAGTAGGGCTCTCATTGTTTCTCTATGCACATTCACATCAAATTCTGCAAGCACAGCCTCTCTGAAACTCATCCAATCCACCCAGCCAACTGACAATTTGTATGAATGATACCAGTGAGCTGCATCCCCTTCCAAATGCAGAGTTAATGAAGTGACTTTGAAATTTTCTGGAATGTCATACAGTGCAAAGTAAGCATCACAGCCATCCAGCCAGATTCGGACATCCTTACCATCAAATTTGGGAAAATTCATCTTAGGCATCCAGCTGCGGCGAGCAGACGCTGCATATCACCTCTAGCCGTGTCGGGCTGATACGGAAATGTTGCCGGTCGCGGAATCTGCAAGGGTGGAGAAGGGGGCCGAGGTGGTGGTGACTGAATGATCCCTTCCTGCCCTGCGGCCCCTGGTGAGCTTGGACTTGCGGCAGATTTGGCCACTCTTGCCGCAACCACCTGGTCCTGCCTTACATCCATCAGAGAGTTCATGGTGAGATTTACCTTGGCTTGCACCGCGTCGATGCGCCCTGTTTGCTCTTCCATCCGCTTGTCCAGAGCATCTAGCCGTGAGGAAATCGCATCGATCCCCTCCACCTTGTCCCTGACGAACTTGAGCGCTTCCAGCTCCTTCATGATGCGCTCCTCGAACGCCTCCATCGCGGAGAGCACCTGCCTTGCCTGCGCGCTAGGCTTGGACGGCGCCGTCGCGGCTCCCGCTCCGAACTGGCAAACCCGCTTTCGGAATTACGCGGATCAAGCCCGAGAGAGATCTGCAACCTTCCGCAGGATCTTACTGCACAGTCAAGAGAGTAAGGAAGCGCGAACGGATCGAACGCAGCTCTGAATACCAACCGTGATAGCCATGGATCCCTGGGATCGGTAGGTGGAGGAGATGGGGAAGAGAAGATAGGCTTGGGGAGGAAGAAGAAGAGGACGGGGAAAGAAGATTCTATTCTTTTTCTTCGATAAACACCTACAGGAGATGACTGCGGTTTATAACCCACCGCTCACACGCACCCTCACACCCTAGCTACTTTCTAGCTGTCGCCCTGGGCCCACTAGCCAGCTACACTCCGCCTTTCTTCAGACACTGTCGTCGCTTGTCTCTGAATCCTTGCCCAAGTAGTCTATCTCTACTGCCAAGGCACCCTTCTCTGAACCACTGCCATGGTAGTTCTCCCCGTCACTTGTATCCGTCAACGCTTGCACCATAGTGCTGACAGGTGCGTCTCGTCGCGCATGGCCGGTCTCTCTCCCCCTTCCACCTCAACTCTGACGCTAGCAAGCCCGTCGTACGCACTGCCCTCATGTGCGCCGTGCTGGCCTCCAAGCACGCGGACGCCCACCACCTCGTCGGCGCCTGGCTATCGCCAGTTCGCCCTCTGGAAGAAGCCGCCCACGCGATCCAGAATGACATCAATAACTTCACCTGTGTATTCAATTTCAACGCACGGCATGCAAATGCAACCCCTTGGTTTCGCTTGGAAGCGCGCACTCGAGCTCCGTCAGTCACCACTCACCACCAACCGTCGTGCCGCATCGACCTTACTGGTCCCTCAAATTTCTGCTCCTCCAGCGCATCCACGCCTTCTACCTCAAGGCACTCTCCCTGATGCCGGCGACTGAGCTCCGGTCTTAATACCACCGCAGCATGCTCAAGGCTGGCCACTGCTACGGCCCCTTCGACCCCGTCTCCAACATCATCATCAACACCATCTGGTACAACACCGTCTCCCCACCGAGCCAAAGACCTGAGATTGGCATGATCAGTACCGGCAGTCTGTTGCGCATCGAGGCTCGCTCGCTCTTTCTACAGCCTGGTTTCCTTCCTCTGCACTTCCGGCAAGAACCTCTATGAAGCCATGCGCTTCCTGCTCATTACTGATTGCACTCTGGGGAAGAGTGCTGCGCCCATCTCGAACCCTTTGGCTCACTTCGGGGATCAAGACAAAATCTGTCATGCCTTCAGGGCTGCCGGTGTGGCTGCTTGGCACCCCGACCCTGTCGCGCAAGCAGAGTTTATTTCCTCATGCAGTCATACATTCTCATGTCTGAAGATTAATTTCCCACCCCTGGAAATTCACTGCAGCATCAGGCAGTTCCCATGCCCAAGCTCTCCCGATATGAGATTATCCGCACCAATGAGCATACAAGAATCTCTAGGAAAGTCAGAGCGGCGCTGGCCTCATATGCACTGGAGATCAGAGTTAGTTCATCTTGAGATTTGCATCTTTACTTCTAATTATCACCCAGCTGACATGTTACAGTCACTGATTTGCTGCTTGCCTATGCTCACTTACAGGAACGACCGTATGATCTTCATGTTATTTGTGGCGTCAACCATAATGTGTCTGGCCCTGTGTACTTCATGGATACTAACAAACCCGTTTTCATATACCATCACATCCATGTTAATTTTCTGGCAAGTCCAAGAGGTGGAAATCCAAAACTCTTCTTCGCTGAACTTAGCAATGACCATGATGTAGAGGATGGAGGTGGGGAGGTCTTGTGTTGTCCTGTGGATTTTCCCAAACCACAACAAGGTATCTTATATTTTTTCATACAGCAAGTAGACTAAATTAAACCTGCATGGTAACATTTGGCTTTTTAAGTCTCAACGCTCTACTGCTAGTTTTTTGGACAAAGGGTGCAATGCTTTACTGCTAGTTTTTCGACAAAGGGTGCAACGCTTTACTGCTAGTGATAAGATACAATTGTTGTTTTTAAATAAAATGGAACATATATATCTCACCCTGCAGCTTGGAAAAGTTTGAACATTCAGACCAACCCCACTACTCCCTGGTATTGTGGCCATATCTGACTTTACTACTATTTTGCGTACATGTATCCCAAATTTCAAACCGATACATCAATAGTGTTCCCTCTCAAGCTACTACTGGCAGTGTAAGAACCACTAGATAATTAGCTCAAAGTATAGGCCCTGGTCATCCACATCTCGTCTACATTCTGGTTAATATTTTCGGTTTGATCTAAAGCCCAGATGTTCAACAAACCGACGATTTACTTACCTTGCTCGAAGTTGCTATCCAGCAGGGCTCGAAGTTGCTCAATAAGTTGGCTGAACCAAGTTTAACTTTTGCAAGATGCATATCCTGATATGAATTAGATTTATCTGGTAGATACCCATACTAGATCATACCGATGATTTTTGTTGCCCATAGGTTGTGCTAAATTTCATTTTTACAACAACTTCCTTTTATTGTCGATAGGTTGTGCTAAATTCTTCGGTGGGTGCTAATCTAGTTATCTTGTTTGTGTGCTTCAGAACAAACCCGCTGCATGTACTGTGACCACGAAGGGACTAAAATTGTGCACCCGGCTATGGAGGAATTCCAATTCAAAGGGCGCAACTTGGAGTTTTTGAACATGGCATGTGGAATAGACCCCTACGAAGAGGAACCCTGTCCAGACGGTGTTATTGTTAGAGTACGTAATGTTCCTGTGCTGGCGGTATAGCCCATTGGTATTAGGGTTAATTAGAGATAAGGGTCGCTTGCTTAAGGGTCAAGTAAGTCTTACTTGGGAGTCAAGTAAACCTCTCTATATAAAGAGAGGAGATGTATCAATCTAATCAAGCAAGAATTAAGAAGGAAATCCCTTCTCTCTTGCCCGGCCGTGGGCAAAAAGGCCCCCGGCCAGCCCTCTCACGCCCTCCTTCTAGCAGCACCATAACAATTTGGTATCAGTTAGCTTCGGTTCGATCATGTCTTCACCGCCACCAAGCTCGTCTCTTCCGCTGCTGGTCACCTTGTCACCTCCGGCGACCACCACGACCGTCGGCCCGCTCCTGCCCACGCTGGGATCCTCCGTCGCCCCCGCCCCCGCCGTCCTCACCTGGGAGGACGTGTCCGGGGTGCTGCGGGACCTAATCCAGGCGGTCCAGGAGATCCACCTGTTCTTGGTCGGGTCCTACGGGCCGCACCCGGCTGTGCCGCCGTGGCAGCCGCCGCACCAGGCAGCCTTCGCCACGCTCGCCGGGCCGCTGCAGCTGCCATCCATCGCCACCACCGCCCAGCCCTGGCTGCAGTGGCAGCCGCCGCTCCTGACGGCCTCCGCCGCACCCGGCGCTCCGCCGCAGCAACCGCTGCCGCTGCCCGGCGTGACACTGCAGCAGCCGCTGCAGCAGCCACCGCCGGTCAGCTCCGCCGCCCAGTATGGATGCCCTACGACGGGAGTGCGACGACCTCATTCCCATCAGCGCCGCCGCCATCCCAGGGCGTCCACATCCAGCAGATCAAGTCCCCGCCGTCACCGTCACCGCTTCCATCTTGGATCGCTACCCGCCACGTGTCGGCGGCGATGAGGCTGCAGGCTGTTGCGCGCGGCCTCAAAGCGCGTCGGCGTGTGCGGGAGATGCGTGGTTTGCAGCTGCCGCTCCTCCAAGTTGCCCTTCGCTGCACAAAGGACCTCGATCTCGTCCGTTGCGTCAGGGATCTTAGGCATGCGGTTTCCCCCACGGGCGGCGGGCATGCTGTTTTCCCCGCGGGCAGCGACCTCAAAGTCTACGACATTAGCGGTTGGGAGGGCGCATCCCTCCTCATCATTCTCCATCGCAAGCCCTCCACTCTTCCCTATGCAGTGCAGACCAACAGCCATCCGGCGGGGAGAAGGCAGGGTGTCACCGACAGGAGCACACCGCGTAGCACCACTGCTTTTCGCCGCCGGCCGCAGCGAGGGCACCTCTGCTGGTCGCTCTTGCGACCAATTCCAGGTGGCCATACACATGCACTCCTTTGGTCCAGGTGGTGTCCATGGGATCCAGGTGGCTGTACACGTGCACGTCCGACGTGTGGATGGTGTCCACTTTTTGTTGAGGGGTCCAAAATAGTCTGGCGGTATAGCGTTACAGTACGTAATGGGCCTGTGCTGGCGGTATAGCCCATTAGTCTTAGGGTTAATTAGAGATAAGGGTCGCTTGCTTAAGGGTCAAATAAGTCTTGCTTGGGAGTTAAGTAAACCTCTCTATATAAAGAGAGGAGATGTATCGATCTAATCAAGCAAGAATTAAGAAGGAAATCCCTTCCCTCTTGCCCGCCCGTGGGCAAAAAGGCCCCCGGCCGGCCTTCTCGCGCCCTCCTTCTAGCAGCACCAGAACAGTTATGCAGTTCTACACGAACTATAGTATCATCAGCTTCTTGTGCGAGGCATTAGATCATCTAGGAGCAGTGGACGACGACACCGACGACGACGCTGACGAGGAATATGACAGTGATTATATTAGCGGATCTGAATCTGAGTGAGGGGCTAGCATTAGTCACACAGGCACAGTTATTGTCCAACCTGATTGAAGAAATTGCCAAGTCTGAGGTCCCACCCTTCGTTTTCTACATTGTTGTAGCCTAACTTAAGATATTTCCTGAAGTCATAGCCCTACTTGTCTTGTGAACGTGCCGTTTACTTTGTAATACTGTTGGATGTGTTGGGAGTATTCTGAATGCATGGAAAACCTTGATTACATCACCATTTCTTTATGCATACAATATTATGAACGATCACGCAATCTCTCTTGAAATTTCAAACCCGCAAAACGCAACAAGGCAAAAGGAACACAAGTAGTTCATCACAAAATCGGTATTTTCTAGTTGAACATTGCTTGGAGCTAGATTGTTAAATTAAAGATGAGCAACTTAATGTCCGCCAAGGATTTGAATAAAGTATGTGCAACAGGTTTGGATATGAATAAAGTATCTGCAACATGTTTTGCTCTTTCTCGAACCCATAGAATTGATCAAGCTGTTGGAATTGTCTTGTCACCTTCTTTTAGGTGTTCTTAAACCTATTATGGATTTGGCAAACTAGTTGAATACTTTTCAAACAAATCCTAAATGTGCTAGGTTATAATAGCTGCACCAACAACTTAGTACTAAAAAAGATGTGGAATTGAAGGATACAAGCAAGCAATTCAAACTTATCAAAAGATATATCGATGATAACCGATGTACTTCCCAGAGTCCAAATATCCACCGATATTCTACTCTTCGTTGCAGAGGCAGGGCCAACCTATGCCCTTAGATGACAAGCAATGACTCATCTTTTTCTCATAAAGCCTCGGCCAATCGATTCCCAAGATCCCTTCACTACTACATATCTTCTTCTCTACTCCAAAGGCGACAAGCTCCCTAAACATTCCACAAACCGGGGACTGTTCAGAGAGGTAACACCAACAAACTGCATAGGAGGCAGTGGCCTCTAAGAGTGACAACCTCTCAAAATCTCACTCGAACCAACACAAAGTGCACAAAGCAATGAAACAAATGTAAAGAAAAGCACCTTGTGTTCAAGTCCTCTCTAAAATCTCACTCCAAAAAGCTCTTGTAATGGATTAATGAGAGAGGACATGAACAATGGATTAGGCCAACAAAATGATTTCTAGATAGATGGAGGTTTGGACATTGGAGGAGGAGGAGCTTAAAGGTCCAACAATAGGGGGAAATCAGATCTTGAGCCTCTCATCCCATTGGGGAAGAAGGGGGTTTTATGTCCCGCCCGAATCAACCCCTTTGGAGATTTCCGCAATCCGTTAGAAACCCCCAGGCACCATTTAGAGCTCTGAATGCCCAAAAATTCCGGGCAAACCTTCGGCCACATCCAAAAGTCCCTGGAACTGTCCGAAGGGTCCAGATCATGTAGAAATAGCCAATGGCACGGCACAAGCACATGTGTAACTTTTTCATATGAACTCTGTTTTCAAGGGTCTTGGGCTTGTTTTGAAGCTAAAGAAAAGATCTAGGTCCTCACAAAGAGTACCAACCAAGATCAACCAAAATGGATGATGCAACACATGCAAAGGTTTGATCACTCTACATACGATGCAATCAAGCTATTCGCGCAATAGCCGTCTAACCGTATGGCAATGAAAGCTATAATTGGGTCTCCCACCTAGCACCTTGAGACTGATAAAACTATGAAAACCGATCAAGGAATAGCTTTGACACCTTGAGGTGTTTTTAGGAGATCGTCGGTTCCTACGACGAATACTACGAGGTGTTTTTTCATCGTTCTTGTACTTGCCTCCAATCAAGGACCAACAGGCTGGTGCCCTTACTAGCTTAGACGACCAACAACAACTAGGCAGTGCTAGTCTTCATCTTTTCAGACAATGAGGAGGGCACCCACGATGTGGAGGCCTCGTCCTCTTCCAAGGGGAAGGAGGCCATCGTCATCTCTGACAATTATGAGTAGCTAGCTCGTTCTAGCTTACTGAAAACCTAGGTTTAGCTTGCTACGCCAATTAAGTATCTTCGGTTGGCCTTTTGCATGATTTGCTCCTGCATTCCTTCAATACATTCTACTCACTCATCTAATGTAATGTTATTATATATGCATTCCGATCTTAAACTAGTATGTATGTAGTGTAATGTTCTATTGTGCAATTAATGTGGTGTTGAATTGCCTTTTTTCATTCAATTATGCAATGTGATTCAATTGTTAGGATACAATTTTGTATTATTATATATGAGAAATAGAAAAAATTTGGATGTACTAAATACATGAGAATCATATACATTTTCTGTGTTTTTAGATGTTAAGCATGTTGTGGTTAACTGGCCTTTCCATGGCAATCTGTTGGATCTGCACTATGTATATTCTTCACCAACCTATTGTTGATAGTATGTTAAATTGTTAATCCCCACTTAACCTAAGCAATATCCACTTTATGTAACAGCAGGGAAACAAATGGGGGATACTGAAGTTTACCATGAAGGTTTGCACATGCCCCTTTGGCTTATGATTTTTTGTCCAGAAGGACCCCATGTCGAGATGAATTGCCAAAAAGGACTACCTACGGATAAAATTGACAAAAAGGACCCCCTTAGCGGTGGCGGCAGGCGCGGCAGGCGACACATGGCACCTGCCGCCACGCCAGGAGGCGGCGGGCCCTGCCGCCACCGTAGGAGGCGGCCACCCCGGCCAAACAGCTTCTCCACAGTGCGTTGTGCCGCGACGGAACGGGGCGGGCCAGGTGGGCCTCGCCGCCACCGCCGCAGGCGGCCAGCCCTGACGCAGTCGCTGGCTGGGCGACAGGCCCTGCTGCTAGCGGGCCCCGCCGGTGGGCCTCGCCGCCACTTTCGGAGGCGACCACCCCTGCCGATAGCAGCTGCTGGTGCACGCTGACTGCTGCACAGAAGGCGAGGCACGGGCCCCACTGCCACTGCTACTCGCGGCGTCTTCCTGGCGCTGATTCTGACATAAACTTCCTTGATTCCCATGCGTGGGAATCCGTGAATTTTGGCGATGCTGCTGCCCGGGAATCACTCCGGCTTTTCCTTCTTTTTCCTCAGCAGATATGACGGCACTACGGGAATCACTCACACACTGTAGGAACTGTTGTGCCGACACTACAGGGATGCTTCTCCTTTTATATAGTATGCGTATGCTCCGTGCGCAAGCACAGTCTGCCCTCCTCTTCTACTCTCTGCATCACTCTGCCCTCCTCTTCTACTCTCCGCGTGTAAGAACAGAGAGAAGGCAAAACTCATTACGCATTTACATTCGTGATTTAGGGTGATTTAGAGTTGGATTTTGAATATGCTGAAGTTGAAGAAAAGATAGACGAAGGTAAGATCTATCCATTTTTGTTGGTTTGGTTCACAGCATGCAGTTTGTACTATTTTTGTTTAGTTCATAACTATGTGTTCTCTATTGTGTTAGGTATTATTTCATCAATTTTTGGAGTCATTTAGTGTTTCAGGAGTAGGATTTGTGTAGCAAAGTGAACTACGAAGTTGAAGATCAAGGTATGAGCTTTGCAATACATTTATTTATTTGTGCACGCAGGGTGGTAATTAGTTCGTCCTTTAGCTCGTTATTAGCTATGCGATGGTAGTGCTTAGAGGTTAGAAATAATTTTAGACGAGAGATGTAGCATTTAATCTTTTTTTTAAATAGTAGGTTGAAGATGTTGCATCAATGTTAGGTGCGTCCATTAGTATTGACATACGGGAAATCTTAATACGGTAATTAAGAAAAATTGTACTGTAATTGTTTATTGCATGTGGTATGTTATTTCATGTGGTATGTTATTTTATGTGGTATGTTTATTAATAACTCTATAGTTAGGAAACCGTAGGTCTACTTTGTTATGTCTCAATAATCTAAATTTTATATGTTAAGATTAGGTGCTAATGTACTTAATGATGTATGCAATTAGGTAAAATAATTCATCTTAGTAGCAACCAAGGAGGAGATGATGTGATTGAAGAAATTGTGTTTCCATTTTCGCTGTCCCATTTTGAGGTGATGAACACATACATGGAAGTACTATTTTCATACTTTTGTTAGCAGGAAGAAAAATCCGTGTGTAATATTGATGTTAATGTGATAATAGGTTGACTCCGTTCATATAGTACTGGTGACAGATATTTATTGGAACTATTTTGATGCTTAATTGCATTCGCAAACACATCCATATTGGAGCTAAGGTAAAAAATGACACTGTAATTTTGTTAATATTTTTTGTATTGATGTACTATTGTGAATAATGTGCATGCCGCTGCAAATATTATTATTTGTAGATAAATGATTGTTATCGTATGATGTGAAAAAATTATATAAAGCCGAAAGAAATTAAATGTTTTACTCATATGATATTAAAATGTTATTATCATACTATTATGTTTACTGGTTGTTTGGATAGCGAGTAATTACCATAGGTTTTGTCATAACCTGTTGTAAGAAAAATAGTTTTTACTAATAGTCGTTTTTTCAAAAGCTCAGTTTTTGCATGTTATGAGAATCAATTTAGGATATTTTTGTGGTAGTTAGAGAAAATCAAAGAGAGTTTTAGTTTGTGACGCTCGTAGACGAGTTTGAGAAAAAAAAATCTCTAAATACCCGTTAACCAAACAACCCCGAAAAGTCTAAGAAAATGATTCTAAAAACAAAATGAATATTTGTAACGAAAATACGATTATTATTTTAGTCGTCTGATATGTAAATGTTGTCATCGTACTACTACTAAATGTTCAGTTACTAATTGTTTGAAATGTAAGCATGTATTTTGGTTAGGTACTATGGAAAATTTAGTAGTGTACTATGGGAACGTCTTACGGGACGGTCCTTTCGGGGTGGCTGTGTCCTTGTGCGAGTCGACTACAGTTGTAGTTAGAGACATGGTGAACATGGGTTACGCAGCTGTCAGAAGGTGCATCCGAGTGATGTTTGGCCCAGGGATGCAGGGGAAAAAATGACAATGGAGGCCTTCATCGCTGACGGAGCAAAAGATGGGACAGCTGCCCGTTGGGGTTTGCAGCCTGTCACAGGTGATCAGTCGTGGGGGTCGTACATGAGGTTTGCAAGCAATCCCAATAACCCAGTGTTTGGTCAGACGATGGTGTATGTGGAGTTCATTTCAGTCACTGATGTTGCCGGATGCAGTAGCAGGGGCGGTGAGGTCGAGTAGGCCATCACATTAGCCCCTAGCATCGGCCCATCGGAACCGACGGGCGACCAGCCTGTGTATGGCACAGGATATTGGTCTACGGCCGTTGACATGAGTGAACACGTGGAGGGATTGCCGGAGGGGCTCGATGATGATGATCACTCTTCCGCGTCTTCCGAGTCAAGCGAAGAAGAAGATGTTCCTCCCCAGAGGGCGGTCGTAGTGTCACTGCAACCTGGGTTTTTACAGGATATGAGCAACACAAATGAATTTCACTCTGTTTCTGGCCTAGAAGCGGGGAGTCTGGAGGTTGGGCAGGTTTTCCCAGAGAAGAAGTCTGCTTACCAAGCAATTAATAGGTATGCAATCGCCCTCCACCGCCAGCAAAAAGTGAAGCAGTCTGATAAAAAAGAGTTGAAGGTCATATACATCCACACCGCGAAAGGTTGCCACGGAAGAGTTCTCGCTAGACTGAATCCTGGGGTATGTCAGTCATGGCATATCACAAAAATAGTGCAGCATAGCTGTGAACAAACTCGGACTCTTTCAAATCACTGCAATGTGGCGGCAAGATATGTGGCACAGATGATGGAAACAATTGTACAGGGAAGTCTCAACATTAGTGTTAGGGCTTTGCAAAAAGATGCAGAAGATCAGATTTGCTTCTCTGTCGGCTACAGAAAGGCTAGGCGTGCGAAGGAAAATATATTCAAGAACTTGTATGGAACCTATGAGGAGGCCTATTCTTATGCCCCCAGAATGCTTCATCAGATAGCAAGTGCTAATAGGGGGACTCAAGTTTGGCGGAGAGAACGTCAGAACCCAAAGAACTCGGGTGAGCTAATCCTGGTCCGCTTATTCTGGGCATTCGCCCAGACTATACAAGCCTTCAGGCACTGTCGCCCGGTATTATCAGTTGATGGTACCTTTCTCATTGGAAAGTACAAGGGCACACTATTGGTGGCGATTGCAGCAGATGCAAATAATCAGCTTCTTCCTATTGCATATGCACTGGTCGAGAGTGAGGGCAAAGATAGCTGGTTGTGGTTCCTGAGTTGCATGAAGATGGGTGTCGTGAAAGAGCGTTTAGGTGTTTGCATCATCTCTGATCGCAACACAGGATTATTAAGTGCTCTCGACATAATTAAGCAGTTGTTAGAAGAGTGGGAGTGGCCTGATCTAGAGGGAAGGTGGTGCATGCGGCATTTGGCAGCAAACTTTTACTCCAAATTCAAGAATAAGGATTGGTTCAAGTTATTCAAGAGGATGTGCATGCAGAAAACTCAAGACAAAATGAATGCCATCTGGGCAGGCATCAATGGTGAGATCGAGCGCGCGGCCTTGCCGCAGAGAGAAGACCGGAGGGGTCGAAGGACGGCCATAAATTTGAGCCAGTGGATCAGCGAGAATTGCCCTGATTTGTCCAAGTGGGCGCAGGCTCACGACACCGGGGCTCGGTATGGAATAATGACCAGCAACATGTCAGAGGTGTACAATGGTGTTCTTGAAGGGGTGAGAGCCTTGCCTATCACAACCCTAATTGAAGAAACTTGGAACCGGACACTGTCATACTTTGCAGACAGGGTTACCGTGGCTAAAGCACAAGTTGAATTGAACAAGCCATGGTCCGAGAAGATGCAAAGACATCTGGACGAGAAAGCAAAGAAGTCCCAAAGCCATGGCTGCAGGAAAGTGGACGCACTTAGGAATAAGTGGGAGGTCAATGTGCGAGCCAAGTACGTTAAGGGTCACCACAGAGGATCCAAAAAGCAAGCTGTCAACGTCGGCCCAACGTCATGTGAGTGCACGTGTAACAAGCCCAAGCTTGAGGGCTACCCTTGTAGTCATGTGCTCCGGGTGGCTGCAGATCAAAAAATCAGTGTTGAGCCATACATATCACCGTACTTCAACATGTACAACCTGTACAACACTTGGAACAGTGAGTTCTGGGCCTGGGGCATTGATATGAACTACAAAATGTTGTGGCCAGATGGGCCGAAATGGGTTCCGAACGCCGACTTCATGAGAACCGCCAAGGGACGACGTTGGTCTAGGCGTCATCGCAATGACATGGACCATAGCTAGATGGGAGAACCAAGGCGATGCCGCGTTTGTAGGTGTCCTGGACATTCACGTAGGGAATGCCCGTATCGAGCGAACAACACCGCATGATGTTGATTTATCTGTACTCGCTATGTCTACTTATATTTGTACTATACTTTTATTAATTTAAATTGAATCTGTTTGTATTATTGAATCTCTTTGTGTTATTGTATTTATATGTATTTTAAATTGAATCTCTTTGTATTATTGTATTTATATTTATTTTAAATTGAATCTCTTTGTATTATTGTACCCGTGATGTTAACTTCAGCTAATTAATGTAAATTATATCTCTTTGTATTATTGAATCTCTTTGTGTTATTGTATTTATATTTATTTTTCACTGAATTTCTTTGTATTTTTTTGTATGTTTGTGTGCAGGTTATGGCTGAAGTGCCGTGGCTTTTGGAGGGGCCCCATGACGCCGGCCACCGTTGCCATCTATTTTTGAACCCAAATAAAGAACATGATTATCGGAGTTTCAGACTTCGAACCATAAAGAAAACCTGGCCAATACACAATTATTTCATTCCTCGCCTTGACGCTTATGGACTACATGCTTTTGCTAGGCTCACATCAAGCGAAGACCAATCCCAGTTACGTTCGGACCCATCCCTTTTGACATCCCTCATTGACCGGTGGAGGCCTGAAACCCACACCGTTCACTTTCGTTTTGGGGAGCTTGCACCTACATTGAAAGATGTTTCTATGATCCTTGCTTTGCCAATTAGAGGTGAGCCGTTAGTCTCTCCACGAGTGTCTAAAACTTGGGCACAAAATATATCAGACCGTCTTGGGATGACAATGCCAGAATCACAACGTACTAGTGGCCCTCGTGGCATCCCACTCCCCTGGCTTCATGATAACTTTCTTAATATTTCTAGCTTCGCTGATTCTGAGACGAGGCAAAGACATCTGTTTGCGTATTTGTTGTGGATCCTCGGGGTTATGTTTCCAAATTCACAGGGGGACGTACTTCTCCCTGGTCTCATCTACATTGTGGAGAAGATGGTAGATGAACCTTTACCCGAGCATCCAAAATACAGCTTCGGTTCTGCCATTCTATCTCATACATATAGAGGCTTGTGTGATGCCACACAAAAAAATTCCTTCGCAAAAAAAGCTCCGTTACTTTGTGTCCCCTACGAGTTTCTACAGTTGTGGTCCTGGGAATACCTCCCTGTAGGACGACCTCATATAATAAATCCCATACACCCATACGACTATAGCGAGGGCAGCCGTGTAACTATGGCCAGCAGGTGGACAAGGGCACGGAAACATTGGTCTCCAAGTATTGCAAAAAATTGTTACCCTATATACCACCAGCAGTTTGAGGCACTTGATGAGTTTGTAGTCACATGGAACCCATGGAATCAGGAGCATGTACAGATGGTCTTTAATATACGACCCATCACACCAGGCATGTTGACCGATAGTGCATTCTGGCCGACTCGCTGCTACTTATTGTTCCTGTGGTGTGTTGAGCCTTACAACCCAGAGCCTGTCATGAGACAGTTCGGATTGTATCAGGAGATTCCACCACCTTTTCCAAGATGTACTGACGAGGAAACCCATAAGTAAGATGTGATCTTCCTAAATAGTTAGTGTCCTTTTTAATTTACTAAACTCACACTTTGTTACATAATTTGCAGGCTAACCAATATGGGCCGCGGTTGGAGTCTTTACGATTGGAGGGAGTGCAACATTCAATGGGTACAGAAGTGGGAAAATGACGCGCTAGCAGATATAGTGTATCAACTTAGGTACATTTTATTTAGATTATTTATTAAAATGACCATACGATGCGTGAAGATGCTTTGCTTTCATCACAACGGTTGATGTTATTATATAACTTTGCAGACCGTACGATGGAAGTACAGCTCAAGCGTACAAGCAGTGGTACTGCATCAGCACGCGTACAAGCCTGGCCGGTCAACCAGATATGATACCAACAAATATCATGCACGAGGAGCAGATGCAGAGACCTGTTGAGCTGCATGCAGCTTACTATCATGACCGGATGGCAATCACTAGTAATTTTTTCAGGTCCATCATTTCATAATCATTTCAACCAAATAACAACCAAATATTTTTCGAGCTTCAAACTGCCCACGATATAGGGTAGATGGCGACGGAAAGCATGCCGCCCAGGGCTGTCAAGTCATTCAATAAACGTGGTAAAGAATACATGCTAACAAAGTTGAGATGTGGTAGAGGCAACGACGTTGTCACTGGAGCGTACAACATGCCAGTACCGAGGATAGCCAGACCGAGTGCGGCGCTGTTTTCTAGACCGAGCGAGGCGCGTACAAGACATGGGCAGCGGGGGGAGGGTCCGAGTACTACAACGACATTTCCACGACATGACTCTTCTCTGCCACTACATCGCTCTTCTTTGGTGCTGCTTCGTCAGGGGCAGACATCGCAGGACCATGGCAAGGGCTTGGATTCGATGCCCGAGCTGTATCTTTCCCCAAACCCATATGCATACACAGGATATGGCACATACACTCAAGGTGAGGGATCTCAGCCATATCTCTCCACGCGAGGGATCTCCATGCCCGAGGAGATTCGTGTCCCAGATTTAAACCAGTACTAGGTAGAATGTCCAGATAGTACAGGTGAGGGATCTGATCAGGTAGTCATGTTTACATTTTAATGCATTTACAGTGATATTACATATTATCCTCTAACAGTTTTTGTTTACAATGTTTCTATGTGCAGGGCATACCTGATGTATATTGGAACGATGAGTACACCCAACCTGGCAACAATGTTAACGCAGTAGATACGGATTTCTTCAGAGAGGACGTTATTTGCCCATCTTTTATCCCCGAGGAATCACAACAACCATACGCCTACAATTACGCATCAGGTTCGCAACAAGGATTATAGACTCCACCACCTATGCAAGAGTCGCAGACACAGGAAGACCAACTGGAGTATGGTCGCGGTCTTCGTGTACCTCGACCACCTAATCGCTTGGAGCTTTCCGGCCCGAAAGGAAGGCCAGGTGGCCGTCGTCGACTACAATGATTCATCTATCCACGTGAGCGACCCATTTTATCTACATATGTCTGTATCAGACTTTTCGATTTGAGCATCTATGTATGCTGAAATAAAAATGCACCAGTCAGGAACAATTTTTCCCGCCTATATCTCCCGCCATACTATCCCGCTCCACTCTTCGTCTTATGTTTTCGCGCAACCCTTTCCCCTTTTCCCGCCAACACTTTCCCTCCATACATTCCCGCCACCCGTTTCCCGCCAATGTTTTCCCTCCATATGTTCCCGCCACTCGTTTCCCACCATATTTTCCCCGCCAACCCTTTCCCGCCATACTGCACTCGTTCTTTCCTGCCATTTTCTCCTCTCTACCTATAAAACCCCCTTCAAACGGAGGTGGATAAGCTTTCGAGTGTAGTGTAGTCGAGATGTCCCATTATCCTTTCGATCGTAGTTTTCACCCTGGGATGAGCAGGACTCTTCTGAGGCTAGCTACCGATTTCAGGATGGACAATAGGATAGTTCCATGGGACGAACTCACCGGTAGTGACACAATAATGAATGAGTTGGCTCACCAATTACGTAGGTATGGGTGGCCTGAAAGGACCTATGCGGAGGTACGTAAAGAACTTCTTATGTTGCATGCAAGGTGGAAGAATGTATTGGAGCCGAAGAGTGAAACTTTCAGAAGGACTGCAGAAAATCATCCATTTTTATGGATTGAGGAGAGCAAGGATGAAGATGATATCTTCATGCCGCCGCTTACGGGTGCTACATCATCAAAGGGAAAGAGTTCTGCATCGTCTAAGGGCAAGAGTACTGCATCCTCGAAGAGCAAGAGTTCTGCATCGTCCAAGGGTAAGAGTTCTGCATCCTCGAAGGGCAAGAGTTCTGCATCGATGGAGGATGACGATGATGCCTACATGTTGTTTTTAAGCTGTATTCCAGTTCTACGGTTTAATTCGGATGTACTTGCATTATTAGTTTGTACTCTCTCATTGTAGGGCATTATGTTCTATCTTAATTTTATTTTGTAGTTGTTGCACGATGTTCGATATTAGTGGAGGGAAAGAAAATGCCACTACTTTATTCTAAAACTATTGTTTTTTCCATTACGACACGGTACAACTGAAAATAAGATACATCATAGGAATAAAGCTACATTTAACTCCTGAAATAAAGCTACATTAATGTGCATAAATAAAGATACAAATGATTGTGAAATTTAAAATACTACCACAGGAATCTACTGAGTCCAGCGTGGATATTTTCCTTTTCCATCGCCAGCTTCTTCTGCTGCCTTGGACACACGAGCCCTTTCTTTCTTTCTCTGCCTCTCCGCCTCACGAGCCTCCTTTCGCTGTCGTTCCTGCTCCTCCATGTGATGAGCCTCTTCCCTGTTTTTCTTTCCTAAATCCTGAAAAAAACGGTGTTGCTCCGCATAGTATTCTTTTAACTCTCTCTCTCTTGCTCTGCTTTCTCCTCAGCTTCCGCCTTCTCGCATCGCTCTTCCGCAAAGAAACTATTCCACGCACGGTGACTTCTTTCACGAATCTCAGTCACTGCCCAAGCCGGCTTCTCCGTGTCAATCTAACGAAAGTACATGCACAGAGGCGGAGGAGACTACAACAAGAAACAATAATGTTACTAAAGAATCAATGAAAATACCAACAATATCTATTCGTGATGGTTAAAGCATACCGGAGGCTTGTCGTACTCTGAAATAGCTACGGTAGGATCTTCCTCATAATTGGAGCACATGAAAAACTTCGTGCCCAACCAATCTGAAAAATCCGTCACCTCCTTCACCTTGCAAAGATTGCCACACCAACACCGCAGGACTGCCACCCCCGGAGGCAAACTTGCATTCTTCATTTTCCTCGGCCTAATGCTTTGATCCGAACAAGGAAAACTCATAACGACTGAAGAAATGTGTTACACACTTTGTGCACTCGCGATTTCGAGGATGGCTGGACGTGAGCCTCGGTGTCTCCTTTTATAGGCTCAGACGATAAATGATGGCGAGAAAATAAGCGAGAACAGAGGAAATTAGGCGGGATATTTTAGGATCCCTGTAGTGTCGGCACAACAGGATCCCGCAGCATCGGATTCCCGCAGCGAGTGACTGATTACCCCAGTGTCGTCGCATCCGCTCAAGCAATAGCCAGAGCAATTCTTGCAGTGCCGTCGCATCCTATGAGGCAAAAGTAGCAAAAGTAGGACCGATTCCCCGGCGAAAGAACCAAAAGCAAGCATCAACGTCCATATCCCCACGCGGAAATCACGCTCTTGGGTGCTGTCACTGTTGGGGAACGTAGCAGAAATTGAAAATTTTCCTACGTGTCACCAAGATATATCTATGGAGAAACCAGCAACGAGGGGAAGGAGAGTGCATCTACATACCCTTGTAGATCGCTAAGCGGAAGCGTTCAAGAGAACGAGGTTGAAGGAGTCGTACTCGTCGTGATCCAAATCACCAGAGATCCTAGTGCCAAACGGACAGCACCTCCGCGTTCAACACACGTACAACCCGGTGACGTCTCCCATGACTTGATCCAGCAAGGAGAGAGGGAGAGGTTTAGGAAGACTCCATCCAGCAGCAGCACAACGGCGTCGTGGTGGTGGAGGAGCGTGGCAATCCTGCAGGGCTTCGCCAAGCACCTGCGGGAGAGGAGGAGGTGTCACGGGAGGGAGGGAGGCGCCAGGGACTCAAGTGCGGCTGCCCTCCCTCCCCTCCACTATATATAGGGGCAAGGGAGAGGGGGGGGCGCAGCCTTGGCCCTTCCTCCAAGGAAGGGTGCGGCCAGGGAGGAGTCCATCCTCCCTAAGGCACCTAGGAGGTGCCTTCCCCTTTTAGGACTCTCCCTTTCCCTTATCTCTTGGCGCATGGGCCTCTTGGGGGGGGGGGGCGCACCAGCCAACCTGGGGCTGGTCCCCTCCCACACTTGGCCCATGCAGCCCTCCGAGGATTGTGGCCCCACTTGGTGGACCCCCGGGACCCTCCCGGTGGTCCCGGTATATTACCGATAAAACCTGAAACTTTTTCGGTGACCAAAACAGGACTTCCCATATATAATTCTTTACCTCCGGACCATTCCGGAACTCCTCGTGACGTCCGGGATCTCATCCGGGACTCCGAACAACATTTGGTAACCACATACAAACTTCCTTTATAACCCTAGCATCATCAAACCTTAAGTGTGTAGACCCTACGGGTTCGGGAATCATGCAGACATGACCGAGACGTTCTCCGGTCAATAACCAACAGCGGGATCTGGATATCCATTTTGGCTCCCACATGTTCCACGATGATCTCATTGGATGAACCACGATGTCAAGGACTCAATTGATCCCGTATTCAATTCCCTTTGTCTAGCGGTATTGTACTTGCCCGAGATTCGATCGTCGGTATACCGATACCTTGTTCAATCTCGTTACCGGCAAGTCTCTTTACTCGTTCCGTAACACATCATCCCGTGATCAACTCTTTGATCACATTGTGCACATTATGATGATGTCTTACCGAGTGGGCCCAGAGATACCTTTCCGTCACACGGAGTGACAAATCCCAGTCTCGATTCGTGCCAACCCAACAGACACTTTCGGAGATACCTATAGTGCACCTTTATAGCCACCCAGTTACGTTGTGACGTTTGGTACACCCAAAGCATTCCTACGGTATCCGGGAGTTGCACAATCTCATGGTCTAAGGAAATGATACTTAACATTAGAAAAGCTTTAGCATACGAACTACACGATCTTTGTGCTAGGCTTAGGATTGGGTCTTGTCCATCACATCATTCTGCTAATGATGTGATCCCGTTATCAACGACATCCAATGTCCATGGTTAGGAAACCGTAACCATCTATTGATCAACGAGCTAGTCAATAGAGGCTTACTAGGGACATGGTGTTGTCTATGTATCCACACATGTATCTGAGTTTCCTTTCAATACAATTATAGCATGGATAATAAACGATTATCATGAACAAGGAAATATAATAATAACTAATTTATTATTGCCTCTAGGGCATATTTCCAACAGTCTCCCACTTGCACTAGAGTCAATAATCTAGTTCACATCGCCATGTGATCAAGATTGATAGGTCACATCGCCATGTGACCAACATCCAAAGAGTCTACTAGTGTCTTAAACTAGTTCACATCACCATGTGATTAAGTCTCAATGAGTTCTAGGGTTTGATCATGTTTTGCTTGTAAGAGAAGTTTTAGTCAACGAGTCTGCAACATTTAGATCCATATGTACTTCGCAAATCTCTAAGTCATATTGTAAATGCTGCTTCTACGCTCCAGTTGAAGCTATTCCAAATGGTTGCTCCACTATACCTATCCGATTTGCTACTCAGAGTCACTCGGATAGGTGTTAAAGCTTGCATTGACGTAACCCTTTACGCCGAACTCTTTATCACCTCCATAATCGAGAAATATGTCCTTATTTACTCCAAGGACAATTTTGACCTGTCCAATGATCCATTCCTGGATCATTCTTGTACCCCTTGACTGACTCATGGCAAGGCACACTTCCGGTGCGGTACACAGCATAGTATACTATAGAGCCTACGCCTCAAGCATAGGGGACGACCTTCGTCCTTTCTCTCTTTTCTGCCGTGGTCGAGCTTTAAGTCTTAACTTCATACCTTACATCTCAGGCAAGAACTCCTTCTTTGACTGATCCATCTTGAACACCTTCAAGATCATGTCAAGGTATATGCTCATTTGAAAGTATTATTAAACATTTTGATCTATCTTATAGATCTTGATGCTTATTGTTCAAGTAGCCTAATCCAGGTTTTCATTGAAAAACACTTTTCAAACAACCCTATATGCTTTCTAGAATTTCTACATCATTTCTGATCAACAATATGTCAACAACATATACTCATCAGAAATTCTATAGTGCTCCCACTCACTTCTTTGGAAATACAAGTTTCTCATAAACTTTGTATAAACCCAAAACCTTTGATCATCTCATCAAAGCGTACATTCCAACTCCGAGATGCTTACTCCAGTCCTTAGAAGGATTGCTGGAGCCAGCATACCTTTTAGCATCCTTAGGATCGACAAAACCTTTCTGATCGTATCACATACAACCTTTTCTTACAACGACTGGTAAGGAAACTCGTTTTGACATCCATCTGCCAGATTTCATAAATGCAGCTAATGCTAACATGATTCCGACGGACTTAAGCATCGCTACGGATGAGAAAATTTCATCGTAGTAAACTCCTTGAACTTGTGAAAAACTCTTCACCACAAGTCGAGCTTCATAGACGGTGACATTACCGTCCACGTCCATCTTCTTCTTAAAGATCCATTTATCTCAATGGCTTGCCGATCATCGGGCAAGTCCACCAAAGTCCATGCTTTGTTCTGGTACATGGATCCTATCTCGGATTTCATGGCTTCTAACCATTTGTCGGAGTATGGGCCCACCATTGCTTCTCCATAGCTCGTAGGTTCATTGTTGTCTAGCAACATGATCTTCAAGACAGGATTACTGTACCACTCTGAAGTAGTACGCATCCTTGTCACCCTACGAGGTACGGCAGTGACTTGATCCGAAACTTCATGATCACTATCATAAGCTTCTACTTCAATTGGTGTAGGCGCCACAGGAACAACTTCTTGTGCCCTGCTACACACTAGTTGAAGTGACGGTTCAATAACCTCATCAAGTCTCCACCATCCTCCCACTCAACTTTTCGAGACAAACTTTTCCTCGAGAAAGGACCCGATTCAAGAAACAATCCCTATTTCTTTCGGATCTGAATTAGGAGGTATACCCAACTGTTTTCGGTGTCCTATGAATATGCATTTTATCCACTTTGGGTTCGAGCTTATCAACCTGAAACTTTTTCACATAAGCGTCGCAGCCCCAAACTTTTAAGAAACGACAACTTAGGTTTCTCCAAACGGTGTCATCTGAACGGAATTACGTGGTCCCCTATTAAAGTGAGTACGGTTGTCTCTAATGCCTAACCCATGAATGATAGTGGTAATTCGATAAGAGACATCATGGTACGCACCATATCCAATAGGGTGCAACTATGATGTTCGGACACACCATCACGCTATGGTGTTCCAGGCGGTATTAATTGTGAAACAATTTCCAGAATGTCTTAATTGCGTGCCAAAGCTCGTAACTCAGATACTCATCTCTATGATCATATCATAGACATTTTATCCTCTTGTCACGATGATCTTCAACTTCACTCTGAAGTTATTTGAACCATTCAGTAATTCAGACTTGTGTTTCATCAAGTAGATATACTTAGTATCTACTCAAATCATCCGTGAAGTAAGAACATAACGATATTCACTGCGTGCCTTAGCACTTATTGGACTGCACACATCAAAATGTATTACTTCCAATCAGTTGCTATCTTGTTCCATCTTACTGAAAACGAGGCTTTTCAATCATCTTGCCCATGTGGTATGATTTGCATATCTCAAGTGATTCAAAATCAAGTGAGTCTAAATGATCCATCTGCATGCAGTTTCTTCATGCGTATACACCAATAGACATGGTTCGCATGTCTCAAACTTTTCAAAAATGAGTGAGTCCAAAGATCCATCAACATGGAGCTTCTTCATGCGTTTTATACCAATATGACTTACATGGCAGTGCCATAAGTAGGTGGTACTATCTTATATCTTTTGGCATGAACATGTGTATCACTATGATCGAGATTCAATAAACCATTCATTTTAGGTGCAAGACCATTGAAGGTATTATTCAAATAAACAGAGTAACCATTATTCTCCTTAAATGAATCTTGCGATAGACATAATCCAATCATGTCTATGCTCAACGCAAACACCAAATGACAATTATTCAGGTTTAATACTAATCTTGATGGTAGAGGGAGCGTGCGATGTTTGATCACATCAAACTTGGAAACACTTCCAACACATATCGTCAGCTCACCTTTAGCTAGTCTCCGTTTATCCCGTAGCTCTTTTATTTCGAGTTACTAACACTTAGCAACCGAACCGGTATCTAATACCCTGGTGCTACTAGGAGTACTAGTAAAGTACACATTAACTTAATGTATATCCAATATACTACTATCGACCTTGCCATTCTTCTCATCTACCAAGTATCTAGGGTGATTCTGCTCCAGTGGCTGTTCCCATTATTACAGAAGCACTTAGTCTCGGGTTTGGGTTCAACCTTGGGTTTCTTCACTAGAGCAGCAGCTGATTTGCCGTTTCATGAAGTATCCCTTCTTGCCCTTGTCCTTTTTGAAACTAGTCGTTTCACCAACCATCAACAATTGATGCTCCTTCTTGATTTCTACTTTTGCGGTGTCAAACATCGCGAATACCTCAAGGATCATCATATCTATCCCTGATATGTTATAGTTCATCATGAAGCTCTAGCAGCTTGGTGGCAATGACTTTCGAGAAACATCACTATCTCATCTGGAAGATCAACTCCCACTCAATTCAAGTGATTGTTGTACTCAGACAATCTAAGCACAAGCTCAATGATTGAGCTTTTCTCCCTTAGTTCGCAGGCTAAGAAAATCGTCGGAGGTCTCATACCTCTTGATGTGGGCACGAGCCTGAAATCCCAATTTCATCCCTCGAAACATCTCATATATTCCGCGACATTTCAAAAACGTCTTTGGTGCCTCAACTCTAAACCGTTTAACTGAACTATCACATAGTTATCAAAACGTGTATGTCCGATGTTCGCAACATCCACAGACGACGTTTGGGGTTCAACACACTAAGTGGTGCATAAAGGACATAAGTTTTCTATTGTCCGCATAATCGCTACTGTCAACTTTCAACTATATTTTCTCTAGGAACATATCTAAATAGTGGAACTAAAGCGCGAGCTTACGACATAATTTGCAAAGATCTTTTGACTATGTTCAGGATAATTAAGTTCATCTTATGAACTCCCACTCAGATAGACATCCCTCTAGTCATCTAAGTGATTAAATGATCCGAGTCAACTAGGCCGTGTCCGATCATCATGTGAGATGGACTAGTCATCATCGGTGAACATCTTCATGTTGATCGTATCTACTATACGACTCATGCTCGACCTTTCGGTCTCTTGTGTTCCGAGGCCATGTCTGTACATGCTAGGCTCGTCAAGTTAACCTAAGTGTTTCGCGTGTGTAAATCTGGCTTACACCCGTTGTATGTGAACGTAAGAATCTATCACACCCGATCATCACGTGGTGCTTCGAAACGATGAACTTTCGCAACGATGCACAGTTAGGGGGAACACTTTCTTGAAATTTTGATGAGGGATCATCTTATTTACTACCGTCGTTCTAAGCAAATAAGATGCATAAACATGATAAACATCACATGCAATCAAATAGTGACATGATATGGCCAATATCATTTTGCTCCTTTTTGATCTCCATCTTCGGGGCTCCATGATCATCATCGTCACCGGCATGACACCATGTTCTCCATCATCATGATCTCCATCATCGTGTCTCCATGAAGTTGTCTCGCCAACTTATTACTTCTACTACTATGGCTACCGGTTAGCAATAAAGTAAAGTAATTACATGGCGTTGTTCAATGACATGCAGGTCATACAATAAATAAAGACAACTCCTATGGCTCCTGCCGGTTGTCATACTCATCGACATGCAAGTCGTGATTCCTATTACAAGAACATGATCAATCTCATACATCACATATCATTCATCACATTCTTCTTGGCCATATCACATCACATAGCATACCCTGCAAAAACAAGTTAGACGTCCTCTAATTGTTGTTTGCATGTTTTACGTGCCTGCTAGCAAGAACGTTTCTTACCTACGCAAAACCACAACGTGATATGCCAATTGCTATTTACCCTTCATAAGACCCTTTTCATCGAATCCGTTCCGACTAAAGTGGGACAGACTGGCACCCGCTAGCCACCTTATGCACCAAGTGCATGTCAGTCGGTGGAACCTGTCTCACGTAAGTGTACATGTAAGGTCGGTCCGGGCTGCTTCATCCCACAATACTGTCGAAACAAGATTGGACTAGTAACGGTAAGCATATTGAACAAAATCAACGCCCACAACTACTTTGTGTTCTACTCGTGCAAAGAATCTACGCAATAGACCTAGCTCTGATACCACTGTTGGGGAACGTAGCAGAAATGCAAAATTTTCCTACGTGTCACCAAGATCTATCTATGGAGAAACCAGCAACGAGGGGAAGTAGAGTGCATCTACATACCCTTGTAGATCGCTAAGCGGAAGCGTTCAAGAGAACGGGGTTGAAGGAGTCATACTCGTCGTGATCCAAATCACCGGAGATCCTAGTGCCGAACGGACGGCACCTCCGCGTTCAACACATGTACATCCCGGTGACGTCTCCCATGCGTTGATCCAGCAAGAAGAGAGGGAGAGGTTGAGGAAGACTCCATCCAGCAGCAGCACAATGGCGTGGTGGTGGTGGAGGAGCGTGGCAATCCTGCAGGGCTTCGCCAAGCACCTGCGGGAGAGGAGGAGGTGTCACGGGAGGGAGGGAGGCGCCAGGGACTCAGGTGCGGCTGCCCTCCCTCCCCTCCACTATATATAGGGGCAATGGAGAGGGGGGGCGCAGCCTTGGCCCTTCCTCCAAGGAAGGGTGCGGCTAGGGAGGAGTCCATCCTCCCTAAGGCACCTAGGAGGTGCCTTCCCCTTTTAGGACTCTCCCTTTCCCTTATCTCTTGGCGCATGGGCCTCTTGGGGGGGCGCACCAGCCCACCTGGGGCTGGTCCCCTCCCACACTTGGCCCATGCAGCCCTCCGAGGATGGTGGCCCCACTTGGTGGACCCCCGGGACCCTCCCGGTGGTCCCGGTACATTACCGATAAAACCTGAAACTTTTCCGGTGACCAAAACAGGACTTCCCATATATAGTTCTTTACCTCCGGACCATTCCGGAACTCCTCATGACGTCCGGGATCTCATCCGGGACTCCGAACAATATTCGGTAACCACATACAAACTTCCTTTATAACCCTAGCATAATCGAACCTTAAGTGTGTAGACCCTACGGGTTCGGGAATCATGCAGACATGACCGAGACGTTCTCCGGTCAATAACCAACAGTGGTATCTGGATACCCATTTTGGCTCCCACATGTTCCACGATGATCTTATCGGATGAACCACGATGTCAAGGACTCAATCGATCCCGTATTCAATTCCCTTTGTCTAGCGGTATTGTACTTGCCCGAGATTCGATCGGCGGTATACCGATACCTTGTTCAATCTCGTTACCGGCAAGTCTCTTTACTCGTTCCGTAACACATCATCCCGCGATCAACTCTGTGATCACATTGTGCACATTATGATAATGTCTTGCCGAGTGGGCCCAGAGATACCTCTCTGTCACACGGAGTGACAAATCCCAGTCTCGATTCGTGCCAACCCAAGAGACACTTTCGGAGATACCTGTAGTGCACCTTTATAGCCACCCAGTTACGTTGTGACGTTTGGTACACCCAAAGCATTCCTACGGTATCCTAGAGTTGCACAATCTCATGGTCTAAGGAAATGATACTTGACATTAGAAAAGCTTTAGCATACGAACTACACGATCTTTGTGCTAGGCTTAGGATTGGGTCTTGTCCATCACATCATTCTGCTAATGATGTGATCCCGTCATCTAATGTCAATGGTTAGGAAACCGTAACCATCTATTGATCAACGAGCTAGTCAATAGAGGCTTACGAGGACATGGTGTTGTCTATGTATCCACACATGTATCTGAGTTTCCTTTCAATACAATTATAGCATGGATAATAAACGACTATCATGAATAATAATAACTAATTTATTATTGCCTCTAGGGCATATTTCCAACAGTCACCTCACCTGTAGCAGCAATTTTCAAAGCATGGGAATGAGCGCCATTTGCCACAGTTCTCATGTCGGCCACACTGCAAGGAATCAGCCCAGTTTGCAACAGCGAGCCCGTGAAATTCGTCGTCATTGCGTGCGTGGGAATCAATGCCAACGAGCCCGTGAAATTCGTCGTCATTGAGCCCGTGAAATTAGCGCACCGCATCGGATTCCCGCTCAATCGTGAAAATCAGCATCATCAGCAACAAGCAATCACACGTGGGAATCAACGCCATTTGCCACAGTGCTCATGTCGTCCAGGGGAATCAGCGCGCGCATGCAGCAACGGGCCGCCTACGCTAGTGGCGGCAGGGCCCACGCCTCGGCCAGCGAGCAGCAGCAGCTGTCGGCCAGTAGTGTCAGCTAGGTGAGGCCACCTCAGGCTGTGGCGGCGAGGCCCACTGGGGGGCCTGCACGCAGCAGGGCCTGTCGGCCAGCCAGCGACCGCGCCAGGGATGGCCGCCCCGCCCCGTTCCGTCGCGGCGCGGTGAGTAGCTGGGATTCCGTGTGCCCAAGCTGGCCGCCTCCTGCGGTGGCGGCAGGGCCCGCCGCCTCCTGGCGTGGCGGCAGGTGCCACATGTCGGCTTCCGCGCCTGCCGCCACCGCTGAGGGGGTCCTTTTTGTCAAATTGATCCATAGGTAGTCTTTTTTGGCAATTCATCTCGACAGGGGGTCCTTTTGGACAAAAAATCTTGGCTTATAGGACATCATTGTGCAATTGCATTTTTTTTCAAATATTTAGTTTCTAATATCTAGTTCTTACAAGTACACCCTAGTATGAGAGGCTTAGACCCACGGTTCGACCCATTGCATATGGAAAAAATGAGATGTATATGAATATCAGTGAAGTTACAAAACTCGGAAAGATTGTTAGGATAAAGAAGGCAGCAAAGAAAAATAACGAACTCTTTGCTTATGCAATGAAGAAGAAATCAGTCAAATATAGGATGGTACTAACTCTCTTACTTGTTTTTTTCTATATGCACACCATGTCAATATTTAGAAAACGTATTTATGCATATTTTTATTTTCAGTTCTTTTCAAAGTAGTTCACTGATGATTATCTCTCAAACCCCCTGTAAGCTCAAGATTCAAGGAAGGTATTCATACAACACCCATGGTATAATAGTGAAAGATTTCTCAAGAGGGCGAAGGATGGATAGGCGATCATCCACAAACGTTGGACTAAAGTAGCAAGGACCTTCAACATCGCTGAAGGCTCAATATTCGTCTTTCGCTTCAACAGTTTTCTAGATGAGATCCATTTGTCTATTTACCGTCTATGATGCTACTTTCCAAACTTTTACTGTTACATGTGAAATTTGGTGCTTATGTACTGAACTAGCTATCAAGTGTACTTTGTTGTGGTGAATTAGCTATCTAGTATGCACTATAGTGCCAACAATAAAATTCTGGTGACCATTAGATGAATTCGAAATATATTATGTGTCCGATATGAAACCATGGTAAACATTTGTTCGATACGAAATGTCAATTTGCTATTACATGGATTAACAGTCATGGGCTAATAAACATGTTAATTGGGTCAATGCGTTGCACAAGGTTACATATTAAGTACCGACGGCGATGACCACTCAAAACACACGCAGATGCTAAAAAAAAGTGTGTGGGTCAATGAATGCCCACACACGATGCCGTCCAGGACAACCGTTTGCGATACACCACTAGGCCGCAAACATCTACATCAAGAAAGGATTATGTGATGGATCACTCTATCTCACACTATTTCCTCGGACAAATCATGTGTGTTGCACCACTAGTGCAGAATCGGGCTTTAGTCCCGATTCGTAAGGACCTTTAGTGCCGGTTCTGCAACCGACACTAAAGGGTGGGGGACTAAAGCCCCCCACCCCCTTTAGTGATGGTTCGTCACGAACCGGGACCAAAGACCCAGCACATGGCACGAGCCTACACCAACTGAGACTAAAAGGTTTAGGGGTTTATGGTTTATTTTTCCTTTTAATTTTGTGTTTTCCATATAATTCTTTTTCATTTCAAACATATTTTACACTACTACATATTGTACATGTTATTCATATATATAAATAAAATTTCTCATAGAACCGGTCATATACATACCATCTAATTTCCCACATGACCACACACACACACACACACACACACAATTTGGTATATATAATTTCTCCTACAATCTACAGATCATTAGATGGAGGCATTACAATTTGTAATGATATTCTTCTTTGGGATCTATGACCTGGTCGAGCAAAAATCCCGATATTTCCTCTTGAATTGCTCGTACGCGATCCGTTGGTAGGAGCTTATCCCGCATCTCCGATATCTTTAAAGTAGGAGATCAATATGAATGTATTAGTTCCATGTGTATATATTAGATAATGATATAAAAATTGTGAATAGTGTTCTGGCAAGCGTACCCAAGACTGTCTATCATCTTTTGTCCTTTCGAACGTCATAATGTGAATGTTCTCGCAAACGTAGTATGCACATAAATTATTCTCCTACGCCTACCTCATGGTCTTTACGAGAATAGAATTCAATCAGACAATAATTAATCAAGCATGATAATGGTATTGAAACTAGAATTGAAGAGATGGTAGCTAGCTAGTACTACTTAATTAATTACCTTAGGTCGCACCCATTTAAGTTTTTGTTTTCACGGACCTTCAATATATTTGATGAACTTTTCCCAAGCCTTGCCCGCCGACAAAGAAAATGAATAAATGAGTTATTAATTAGTTGATATCAGGAAATGAACTAATTAAAGAGGCCGACATAGTGCGATAATGATTGAAATTATCTGTCAACCACCCCCCTCACGATTGCATAGTCATTAATGTCTTTAAGTGGTGAGTCCAGTACTTAAACTTTTCCCTCGTCAACTTAAATGATTAGCAGGAAGTGAAACCACACCTGTAAAAAGGATAAGACAAAGAGGCTCACCAAGGTGGTGCCGGTGACGGGACGGTGTGGGCGATCGACGGTGGTTAGGACGGAGACGGGAAGGCACTAAGTAAACCACACCTACATATACAAACTAAAAAGTTAATTTGCGCTCAAATTACATATAAATCAAATAAACTAACATATACAAATACTTCCAAACTAAAACCCACAAATCACTATATTTATAGAGCATTGCAAGAGCTAATCTAGCAATGAGAGATGAAAGGACAAAGTTGCTAACCTTTGTGAACACTTGGATGGATGGGGTGCCATCAAATCTTCACAAAATTTGGCAAAAATGGAGGATGAGCTCGAGGATGAGGGGAAGAACAGAGGAGAGGAACAACAAAGAGCTTGCGGGCTGGACGGAGGGTTTATATAGGGGCACATTTAGTCCCAGTTGGTTATACAAATCGGGACTAAAGGTACACCTATAGTACCGGTTCGTGACACGAACCAGGGCTAAATGTGCTCGTGGGGCCCCAGCCTGACAACAGCCTGCCAGCACCCCTTTAGTCCCGGTTCATGTTGACACGAACCAGGACTAATGATTCCCGCCCCCTTAGCTGTTGGAACCGGCACTAATGGTCACATTAGTACCGGTCCGTTTACAAACCGGGACTAATGTGGCTCAATTAAAGTAGTTTTCTACTAGTGCACAGAACTAGTGAAATCATTTTTTATCAGAAAATTGTGTATGATGTTTAACACATCTCACACGATTTTTTGGAGCTAATCATGTGTGTTGCTCAGTACCAACATACACGTTTTCTTTAATAAAATTAGGTGTGATGTTCAACACATCCCACATGGCTTGCTATGTCTAATTATTTGCGATAGCTCTCCAAATCACGCACATCCATTTTTGCATTTATCGTGTATGATCAGAGGACCTATCACCCATGATTAATCTAGGTCATGTCCGATGTGTTGGGAATCGTTGCAGGGAAAACATTTTTTTTCTACGCACATGCAATGATCTATCCATGGATATGCATGGCAACGAGGGGGAGAGTGTGTCTACGTACCCTCATAGACCGTAAGCGCAAGCGTTGCACAACATGGTTGATGTAGTCGAACTTCTTCTCACGTCAACCGATCAAATACCGAACGCACGGCACCTCCGTGTTCTGCCCACGTTCAGTTCGGTGACGTCTCTCGCCTTCTTGATCCATCAAGACGTCGAGGTAGTAGACGAGTTCCTCCAACACGACAGCGTGGTGATGGTGATGTTGAAGTGATCTCCGCAGGACTTCGCCTAAGCACTATGAAAATATGTCTGGGGGTGTAAACGGTGGAGGGGGAGGGGGGCGCCGCACATGGCTAACAATTGATCTAGTGTGTGCTAGGCGCCCCCCACATATATATAGGTGGGAGGGGGAGGGGAGAGGCCAGGAAGTGCCCCAAGTAGGACCGAATCCTGCTTGGGCTCCTCCCAAGCCGCGCGCCCCCTGTCGTATATGTCAGAGAGGGAAGGAAAGAGGGGGTGGAGGGAAGGAAGGGAGAATCCTATTCCACTCTTTCCTTTCCCTTCCCGTCTTTCCTTCTCCTCCTAGCCCATAAAGCCCATATCTTTTGTCGGGGGTGCCCGGAACCTCTTCCGATGACCCGATAAGTACCCGGTACCCCCCGAAACACTTCTGGTGTCCGAATACCATCGTCCTATATATCAATCTTTACCTCTCGACCATTTTAGGACTCCTCATCATGTCCGTGATCTCATCCGCGTCTCCAAACAACATTCGGTCACCAAATCAGATAACTCATACAATACTATATCGTCATCGAACGTTAAGCGTGTAGACATGACTGAGACACCTCTCCGGTCAATAACCAATAGCGTAACCTGGATGCCCATATTGGCTCCTACATATTCTACGAAGATCTTTATCGGTCGAACCGTTATGACAATATACGTAATTCCCTTTGTCTATCGGTATGTTACTTGCCCGAGATTCGATCGTCGGTATCTTCATACCTAGTTCAATCTCTGGCATATCTCTTTTACTCGTTCCATAATACATCATATCATGACTAACTCCTTAGTCGTTTACTTGCAAGCTTATGATGTATATTATCGAGAGGGCCCAGAGATATATCTCTGATACTCGGAGTGACAAATCCTAATCTCGATCTATGCCAACTCAACAAACACCTTCAGGGATACCTGTAGAGCATCTTTATAATCACCCAGATATGTTGTGAGGTTTGATAGCACACAAGGCATTACTCCAGTATCCGGGAGTTGCATAATCTCATAGTCGAAGGAATATGTATTTGACATGAAAAAAGCAATAGCAATAAAACTAAATGATCATTATGCTAAGCTAGCGGCTGTGTCTTGTCCATCACATCATTCTCCTAATGATGTGATCTCGTAATCAAATGACAACTCAGGTCCATGGTTAGGAAACCTTAACCATCTTTGATCAACAAGCTAGTCTAGTAGAGGCTCACTAGGGACACGGTGTTTGTTTATGTATTCACACATGTATTAAGGTTTCCGATCAATACAATTCTAGCATAAATAATAAACCTTTATCAGGAATAAGGAAATATAAAATAACAACTTTATTATTGCCTCTAGGGCATATTTCCTTCACGATGGTCCCCTCGCCCACCTTAGCAAGGCGACAATTCAGAATTATGTCAGCGAAAGGGGATTTCAACTGTTTGCATAGGATGACTCTGCACTCATGATGGGTCTTGTCCTTGTGCCAGGGCTCCGGATGAGGTGCTAGGCTTGTTCTAGAAGTCAGGCATCAACGGTCGGGCCTCCGTTAGGTGTTAGGCTTGTTCTAGACGTCATGTTATAACTTGTGATATGCTTTGTAAGAGGGCCTCCTCACCACATTGTTCATTCGGCTAAGTACTTTATGTTGGGGAACATAGTAATTTCAAAAAAAATCCTACGCACACGCAAGATCATGGTGATGCATAGAAACGAGAGGGGAGAGTGTTGTCCACGTACCCTCGTAGACCGAAAGCGGAAGCGTTAGGACAACGCGGTTGATGTAGTCGTAGGTCTTCACGATCCGACCGATCAAGTAACAAACGCACGGCACCTCCGAGTTCAGCACACGTTCAGCTCGATGACACCCCTCGAACTCCGATCCAGCCGAGCTTTGAGGGAGAGTTCCGTTAGCACGATGGCGTGGTGAAGATGATGATGTTCTACCGACGCAGGGCCTCGCCTAAGCACCGCTACGATATTATCAAGTTGGATTATGGTGGAGGGGGGCACCGCACACGGCTAAGAGATCCAAGGGATCAATTATTGTGTCTCCAAGGGGTGCCTCCCTCCCCGTATATAAAGGAGGGGCGGTGGGAGTAGGACTCCCCCCTTCCAAGTGGGAGTAGGAGAGGAGAGGGACGGGGAGAGAGGGGGAAAGGAAAGGGGGGCGCCGCCCCCTCCTTGCCAATTCGGAGTGGGGGGAGGGGGCGAGCGGCTACCCTTTTCCACCCCTCCTCTTCTCCACTAGGGCCCAATAGGCCCATTAGTCTCCCCCGGGGGTTCTGGTAACCCCCCAGTACTCCGGTATATGCCCGATACTCCCCAAAACCATTCCGGTGTCCGAACATAGTCGTCCAATATATCGATCTTTACGTCTCGACCATTTCAAGACTCCTCGTCATGTCCGTGATCACATCCGAGACTCCGAACCACCTTCGGTACATCAAAACACATAAACTCATAATATAACCATCATCGAACTTTAAGCGTGTGGACCCTACGGGTTCGAGAACTATGTAGACATGACCGAGACTCGTCTCCGGTCAATAACCAATAGTGGAACCTGGATGCTCATATTGGCTCCCACATATTCTACAAAGATCTTTATCGGTCAAACCGCATAACAACATACGTTGTTCCCTTTGTCATCGGTATGTTACTTGCCCGAGATTCGATCGTCGGTATCTCAATACCTAGTTCAATCTCATTACGGGCAAGTCTCTTTACTCGTTATGTAATGTATCATCCTGAAACTAACTCATTAGCTACATTGCTTGCAAGGCTTATAGTGATGTACATTACCGAGAGGGCCCAGAGATACCTCTCCGACAATCGGAGTGACAAATCCTAATCTTGAAATACTCCAACTCAACATGTACCTTCAGAGACACCTATAGAGTTCCTTTATAATCACCCAGTTACATTGTGATGTTTGGTAGCACACAAAGTGTTCCTCCGGCAAACAGGAGTTGCATAATCTCATAGTTGTAGGAACATGTATAAGTCATGAAGAAAGCAATAGCAACATACTAAACGATCAAGTGCTAAGCTAACGAAACGGGTCTAGTCAATCACATCATTCTCCTAATGATGTGATCCCGTTAATCAAATGACAACTCATGTCTATGGTTAGGAAACACAACCATCTTTGATCAACGAGCTAGTCAAGTAGAGGCATACTAGTGACATTATGTTTGTCTATGTATTCACACATGTATTATTTTTCCGGTTAATACAATTCGAGCATGAATAATAAACATTTATCATGCTATAAAGAAATAAATAATAACTTTATTATTGCCTCTAGGGCATATTTCCTTCAGTCTCCCACTTGCACTAGAGTCAATAATCTAGATTACACAGTAATGATTCTAACACCCATGTTGTCTTGGTGTTGATCATTTTTTGCTCGTGGAAGAGGCTTAGTCAACGGATCTGCAACATTCAGATCCGTATGTATCTTGCAAATCTCTATGTCTCCCACCTGGACTTGGTCTCGGATAGAATTGAAGCGTCTCTTGATGTGCTTGGTTCTCTTGTAAAATCTGGATTCCTTTGCCAAGGCAATTGCACCAGTATTATCACAAAAGATTTTCATTGGACCCGATGCACTAGGTATGACACCTAGATCGGATATGAACTCCTTCTTCCAGACTCCTTCATTTGCTGCTTCCGAAGCAGCTATGTACTCCGCTTCACATGTAGATCCTGCCACGACGCTTTGTTTAGAACTGCACCAAATGACAGCTCCACCGTTCAATATAAACACGTATCCAGTTTGCGATTTAGAATCGTCCGGATCAGTGTCAAAGCTTGCATCGACGTAACCATTTACGACTAGCTCTTTGTCACCTCCATAAACGAGAAACATATCCTTAGTCCTTTTCAGGTATTTTAGGATATTCTTGACCGCTGTCTAGTGATCCACTCCTGGATTACTTTGGTACCTCTCTGCTAAACTTATTGCTAATCATACATCAGGTCTGGTACACAGCATTGCATACATGATAGAGCCTATGGCTGAAGCATAGGGAACATCCTTCATTTTCTCTCTATCTTCTGCTGTGGTCGGGCATTGAGTCTTACTCAACCTCACACCTTGTAATACAGGCAAGAACCCTTTCTTTGCTTGATCCATTTTGAAATTTTTCAAAACTTTATCAAGGTATGTGCTTTGTAAAAGTCCAATTAAGCGTCTTGATCTATCTCTATAGATCTTGATGCCTAATATATAAGCAGCTTCACCGAGGTCTTTCATTGAAAAACTTTTATTCAAGTATCCTTTTATGCTATTCTGAAATTCTATATCATTTCCAATCAACAATATGTCGTCTACATATAATATCAGAAATGCTACAGAGCTCCCACTCACTTTCTTGTAAATACATGCTTCTCCAAAAGTCTGTATAAAACCATATGCTTTGATCACACTATCAAAGCGTTTATTCCAACTCTGAGAGGCTTGCACTAGTCCATAAATGGATCGCTGGAGCTTGCACACTTTGTTAGCACCTTTTGGATCGACAAAACCTTCTGGTTGCATCATATACAACTCTTCTTCTAGAAATCCATTCAGGAATGCAGTTTTGACATCCATTTACCATATTTCATAATCATAAAATGCGGCAATTGCTAACATGATTCGGACAGACTTCAGCATCGCTACGGGTGAGAAAGTCTCATCGTAGTCAACCCCTTGAACTTGTCGAAAACCTTTCGCAACAAGTCGAGCTTTGTAGACAGTAACATTACCATCAGTGTTAGTCTTCTTCTTGAAGATCCATTTATTCTCGATGGCTTGCCGATCATCGGGCAAGTCAACCAAAGTCCATACTTTGTTCTCATACATGGATCCCATCTCAGATTTCATGGCCTCAATCCATTTTGTGGAATCTGGGCTCATCATCGCTTCCTCATAGTTCGTAGGTTCGCCATGGTCAAGTAATATGACCTCCAGAGTAGGATTACCGTACCACTCTGGTGTGGATCTTACTCTGGTTAACCTATGAGGTTTGGTAGTAACTTGATCTGAAGTTTCATGATCAATATCATTAGCTTCCTTACTAATTTGTGTAGTCGTCACAGGAACCGGTTTCTGTGATGAACTACTTTCCAATAAGGGAGAAGGTACAGTTACCTCATCAAGTTCTACTTTCCTCCCACTCACTTCTTTCGAGAGAAACTCCTTCTCTAGAAAGGATCCAAATTTAGCAATAAAAGCCTTGCCTTCAGATCTGTGATAGAAGGTGTACCCAATAGTCTCTTTTGGGTATCCTATGAAGACACATTTCTCCGATTTGGGTTCGAGCTTATCAGGTTGAAGTTTTTTCACATAAGCATCACATCCCCAAATTTTAATAAATGACAACTTTGGTTTCTTGCCAAACCACAGTTCATAAGGCGTCGTTTCAACGAATTTTGATGGTGCCCTATTTAACATGTATGCGGCCTTCTCTAAAGCATAACCCCAAAACGATAGCGGTAAATCAGTAAGAGACATCATAGATCGCACCATATCTAGTAAAGTACGATTACGACGTTCGGACACACCATTATATTGTGGTGTTCCGGGTGGCGTGAGTTGCGAAACTATTCCGCATTGTTTCAAATGTAAACCAAACTCGTAACTCAAATATTCTCCTCCACGATTAGATTGTAGAAACTTTATTTTCTTGTTACGATGATTTTCCACTTCACTCTGAAATTCTTTGAACTTTTCAAATGTTTCAGACTTATGTTTCATTAAGCAGATATACCCATATCTGCTCAAATCATCTGTGAAGGTGAGAAAATAACGATACCCGCCGCAAGCCTCAATGTTCATTGGACCACATACATCAGTATGTATGATTTCCAACAAATCTGTTGCTCGCTCCATAGTTCCGGAGAACGGCTTTTTAGTCATCTTTCCCATGAGGCACGGTTCGCAAGTACCAAGTGATTCATAATCAAGTGATTCCATAAGTCCATCAGTATGGAGTTTCTTCATGCGCTTAACACCAATATGACCCAAACGGCAGTGCCACAAATAAGTTGCGCTATCATTATCAACTCTGCATCTTTTGGCTTCAAGATTATGAATATATGTATCACTACTATCGAGATTCAATAAAAATAGACCACTCCTCAAGGGTGCATGACCATAAAAGATATTACTCATATAAATAGAACAACCATTATTCTCTGATTTAAATGAATAACCATCTCACATCAAACAAGATCCATATATAATGTTCATGCTTAACGCTGGCAACAAATAACAGGTCTAAAACTAATCCCGAAGGTAGATGTAGAGGTAGTGTGCCGACCGCGATCACATCGACTTTGGAACCATTTCCCACGCGCATCGTCACCTCGTCCTTAGGCAATCTTCGCTTAATTCGTAGTCCCTGTTTCGAGTTGCAAATATTAGCAACAGAACCAGTATCAAATACCCAGGTGCTACTGCGAGCATTAGTAAGGTACACATCAATAACATGTATATCACATATACCTTTTTTCACCTTGCCATCCTTCTTATCCGCCAAATACTTGGGGCAGTTCCGCTTCTAGTGACCAGTCTGCTTGCAGTAGAAGAACTCAGTCTGAGGCTTAGGTCCATACTTGGGTTTCTTCTCTTGAGCAGCAATTTGTTTGTCGTTCTTCTTGAAGTTCTCCTTCTTCTTCCCTTTATCCTTTTTCTTGAAACTGGTGGTCTTGTTGACCATCAACACTTGATGCTCCTTTTTGATTTCTACCTTCGCAGCTTTTAGCATTGCGAAGAGCTCGGGAATAGTCCTGTTCATCCCTTGCATATTATAGTTCATCACGAAGCTCTTGTAGCTTGGTGGCAGTGATTGAAGAATTCTGTCAATGACACTATCATTAGGAAGATTAACTCCCAGTTGAATCAAGTGATTATTATACCCAGACATTTTGAGTATATGTTCACCGACAAAACTACTCGCTTCCATCTTGCAGCTATAGAACTTATTGGAGACTTCATATTTCTCAATCCGGGCATTTGCTTGAAATATTAACTTCAACTCCTAGAACATCTCATATGCTCCATGATGTTCAAAACATCGTTGAAGTCCTGGTTCTAAGCCGTAAAGCATGGGACACTGAACTATCGAGTAGTCATCAGCTTTGCTCTGCCAGACGTTCTTAACATCGTCAGTTGCATCTGCAGCAGGCCTGGCACCCAGCGGTGCTTCCAGGATGTAATTCTTCTGTGCAGCAATGAGGATAATCCTCAAGTTACGGACCTAGTCAGTGTAATTGCTACCATCATCTTTCAACTTAGCTTTCTCAAGGAACGCATTAAAATTCAACGGAACAACAACACGAGTGTCACGACCGGTTTTTGAATAAAATACTTATTGAGAAAATCGATCTTTTGATCCCAGTATAGGAAAAGTTATCCTCACTGGTAGACAAATACTTGATATACAGAGGACCAGTAGCATTAAATATATTACAGGGTTGAGCTGAGGCTGCTCAACAATTTATTACAAACACGCCAATAACATACATAAAGGCGGTTATGACACAGGGGTGTGGTGACATGCTACTAGCTCGAGATAAAAAGTGGTGGTGGATAACTTGACTCCTAACTGGTAGCTCATCGAGCGTCGAGGTGAGGCTCGATGAATTTATTCTGGGGTGGCGGAAGCGGATATAATATAGTGACCAAATGCGGGGTCGCACGGGACTGACTGGGACTCCTCTAGGCGTCGGACTTGCTATCGAACTCTTCATCCATGAGATCGCCTTCATCAACATCTGGCCAAATCAACAAGCCAGGTGAGTACTTTGAAAGTACTCGCAAGACAGTTCGGACAAAAGATATAACACATGCATGGATGGATGCATCATGAGCAAAAATAATGATGCTCATTCCCATAATAAAATTTTTGCACGACTTGATAGGTAAAACAAAATAACTGAAAACCGATCGGGTGTCTAGAGCGCCGCCTCAAAAGGTAAACAAATAAAACTCATGTCGCAGTCGGGCGTCTAAGCGACACCACATAAAGGGCTTACAAAAGAAATGCCACAGTCGGGCGTCTCAGTGACACGACATAAAGGGCTTATAAAAGAAATGCCACAGTCGGGCGTCTCAGCGACACCACATAAAGGGCTTATAAAAGAAATGCCACAGTTGGGCGTCTCAGCAACACCACATAAAGGGCGTATAAAGGAAACGCCACAGTCGGACGTCTGAGCGACATCGCAGAAAGGGCTTATAAAAGAAATGCCACAGTCGGACTTCTGAGCGACGTCGCAGAAAGGGCTTATAAAAGAAATGCCACAGTCGAACGTCTGAGCGACATCGCAGAAAGGGCTTATAAAAGAAATGCCACATTCGGACGTCTGAGCAACATTGCAGAAAGGGCTTATGTCGATAATAAATAACAAGTGTACCACAGTCGGACGTCTGAGCGACATCACAGAAAGGGCTTACATCAAATGTAAATAACAGGTTAGTCCATCCACAAGAATAAACCTTTAACCGGATTTAACACTCATGTAGTCCACCGGAGTTTTGTCACTGAGGCTGATATCTGACAAGATAAGATGAACACAATACTTGGACATGTACAAGATGATTTAAAGGATTTGTGACTCTGCAGAGTTTGTACTAATTGACCACAGCCAACGGATTTCCGTAGTCACGAAGGACTAGTTCCGTTTACGGTATTTTGGTAGAAACACATTTAACCAGTACACACCCATTCCACCTCACGATGCCAGGAATCACCCTAGACAACGTCCAAGAAAAACTTTGAGACGGGGAGGTCACAACCGCGAATAACATGGGATCAAATTTCTATACGCGCGCTCTAAGGGGTGCCCCCCTCTCGGTCCCAACCGGAAACACCCATGCCCCCTGACCGGATGACGGGCTTTAATCCAGGGCCATGGAACCCTCATCCCGGCCTCTCTATTTGGTGTGTACTAGGAAAAACAATTTGCAACTTACTAAGCCATATTCCTTGCGAAAAACATGTGGCAGTACAGGAATGGAAATGAATGGGAATGTGATTTGATTCACGATGACACTAAAGTTAATCAGATTGGCATAAGACTGGCATGCCACAACACTGCCATCTTACCCATCCTCATGCCATCACATGGCCATGCAAATATGTATCCAACAACATATGGCTTTCCGAAACTTACTTTCCACTTCTGTGCATGAAATATAACATTCAAAGATATGTTCATAAACATGCCATGAAACTCCTAAATGCAAACATGCAACAAACACTCATCATATCAAGAGTTCAAACATGCTTGCCTGGTTCGGAGTAGTCGGAGACTAACTGGGTGAAGTTCGCGGCTCCATCACCTCCTCCGGTATCTACGGTATAAGAAAATACGCACGTAAGATAAATACCGCGAGGTGCACAAAAGTATTCCATAAAAATTTCCAAATAAATATGATAAAAAACTAGACAAAATTTTAAAGAGAACAGAAAAAGAATCAAACAAAAATCCTTTTCCGTTTAAAAGTTATAAGGGTTTTGATTCAGGGACCTTTCTGTAATGAAACAGAAAACTCTCAGGGGGTTCTGCAAAAAAGTCCAGAAAAAGCTTCGTTTAGAAAAAAAGAGTGAGAGACTGACAGGCGGGTCCCACCCGTCAGGTTTGAATATTCAAACGAGGGAGACGGGGCTCCTCGGCGCCCGAGAGCTGCGGTGGTCGCCGACGGCGATCCACAGCAAGGCAAGGGGATCGGGTGGTTCCTCCGTGTTCAGTACGTCCTTTTTGCGTCGGTGGGTGGTGGTGGTGGTCGCCGGCGAGCACTGTGTTGACGGCGGCCCTTGCTTCGGCGGACGGTGGTTTGGGTAGTCGTGGACCTCGTTAGAGAGAGCTGCTGGGGTCAAATTGGAGTGGGGGTTAGTCTCCTAGAGGTGGCATGAGGCTGCGGGCAAGTCTAGGGCGGTGGAGGAGTTCTCACCAGCGAGAACGCTGCCGGAGCCCGAAGCGGACGGAGGTGGCCGGAGTTGAGGAATAAGGGCCCCTAGAGGCTCTTCCAGTGGTTGGGCGGGGTCTGGTGAGGTGGTGGAGGTGTGCGGGGTCGAGAGCAAGCTCAGAGGCGCTATTTATAGCCGACCCGAGGCAGTTGCCGTGAACGGGATAAGTCTGGCGAGCGATTACGGCGGCGCTGTGGCTGGATGGTTGGTTTAGAGGCTTGAGCATCGTCTATACGGAGCACTGGTTCCATTCCAGTGTCTAACCCAACAAGGTAGGGGTGGTTACGGCCTGTCTCGACGGAACGGCCGTACGGCACGTCGGCGGCAGAAAGCGCGCCCTGAGTGTGCCAGGCCACGGTGATAGTGCTGCATGCGTGCGCTTGCAAGGGAGATGGCCACGCGGAGCTCTCAGGTGGTTTGGGCGGTGCCGAACGGTGTTATGCCGCAGGGTGCCCCCTGTCGGCCTCCATGGGAGGTTCTGTCGCCGCGGAAGACGCCGGCGCAGGCGGGCCAGGGTGTCGCCGACGCCAGGAACGAGCCAAGCGCGCGTGTGGTGCTCCGGACAGGGAGGAGGAGCCGTGCGCAACGCGCCAGGCGCACAGTCGACATGTGACTGAACTCTGACGAAGAAACAACACTGAACTTACTGAATTTCTGAAGATGTACAGTAACAGTGCAGGCCAGGTGTTCAACAGAATGATTTTGGCATGTGGGGATTTTTCCTTGAGCTGGTTTTTGGTGGAGTGGTCTCTCATTGCAACTGGGGGTTGCCTGAATTTTGGTGGAATTTTTGGAAAAATGGAGATATGAATTTCACCAAATTTTACAAATCTGGTCCAAACTTGTAGAGGGTGAATTTTGAAAATTTTGAAAAGGAGAAGAGTGGATCTTGATGGTTCTAGATTGTGGGTGCTAAGGACTATTCAGAGGAGTTGAGTTGAGATCAAAGTTCAAAGGCATTAAGGTACTTGCTTTGCAAATTACCTAGGCTCAAAATAAAGGACAAAATTGTTTTGGGAAAAGAAATAAATGAGATAAAATCCAAAAATGGATTTAACTAGTTGGGCCAGAAAGTTTGGGTTGTCCCAAAGTGGAAGGAGGGGTTTTGGGAGAATTTTACCACAAGAGGCATGGTAAAACAAGAATGGATGAAAACCAAAGAAAAGCCCAAAACCAAAAAGGTTTTCTTTTTAGAAGAAACTAAATCCAAGAAAAGATTTTGAGAAGGAAAACTCAGAACAGAGGTTTTTAAGAAGGGTTTAAATGACCTTGAAACCAAGCAAGGCTCTTGCTGAAAACAAAAACAACAAAAAAAATTGGAGTGTCACAACGAGCCATCTATCTACAACAAACATAGACAAGCAAAATACTATCAGGTACTAAGTTCATGATAAATTTAAGTTTAATTAATCATATTACTTAAGAACTCCCACTTAGATAGACATCCCTCTAATCATCTAAGTGATCACGTGATCCAAATCAACTAAAGCATGTCCGATTATCAGGTGAGATGGAGTAGTTTTCAATGGTGAACATCACTATGTTGATCATATCTACTATATAATTCACGCTCGACCTTTCGGTCTCAGTGTTCCGAGGCCATATCTGTATATGCTAGGCTCGTCAAGTTTAACCTGAGTATTCCGCGTGTGCAACTGTTTTGCACCCATTGTATTTGAACGTAGAGCCTATCACACTCGATCATCACGTGGTGTCTCAGCACGAAGAACTTTCGCTACGGTGCATACTGAGGGAGAACACTTATACCTTGAAATTTTCTGAGAGATCATATTATAATGCTACCGCCAATCAAAGCAAAATAAGATGCATAAAGGATAAACATCCCATGCAATCAATATAAGTGATATGATATGGCCATCATCATCTTGTGCTTGTGATCTCCATCTCCGAAGCACCGTCATGATCACCATCGTCACCGGCGCGGCACCTTGATCTCCATCGTAGCATCATTGTCGTTTCGCCACCTATTGCTTCTACAACTATCGCTATCGCTTAGTGATAAAGTAAAGCAATTACAGGGCGATTGCATTGCATACAATAAAGCGACAACCATATGGCTCCTGCCAGTTGCCGATAACTTGGTTACAAAACATGATCATCTCATACAATAAAATATAGCATCACGTCTTGACCATATCACATCACAACATGCCCTGCAAAAACAAGTTAGACGTCCTCTACTTTATTGTTGCAAGTTTTACGTGGCTGCTACGGGCTGAGCAAGAACCATTCTTACCTACGCATCAAAACCACAACGATAGTTCATCAAGTTAGTGTTGTTTTAACCTTCTCAAGGACCGGGCGTAGCCACACTTGGTTCAACTAAAGTTGGAGAAACTGACACCCGCCAGCCACCTATGTGCAAAGCACGTTGGTAGAACCAGTCTCGCGTAAGCGTACGTGTAATGTCGGTCTTGGCCGCTTCATCCAACAATACCGCTGAACCAAAGTATGACATGCTGGTAAGCAGTATGACTTGTATCGCCCACAACTCACTTGTGTTCTACTCGTGCATATAACATCTACGCATAAAACCTGGCTTTGATACCACTGCTGGAGAACGTAGTAATTTCAAAAAAATTCCTACGCACACGCAAGATCATGGTAATGCATAGCAACGAGAGAGGAGAGTGTTGTCCATGTACCCCCGTAGACTGAAAGCGGAAGCATTAGCACAACGCGGTTGATGTAGTCGTACGTCTTCACGATCCGACCAATCAAGTACAGAACACACGGCACCTCCGAGTTCAGCACACGTTCAGCTCGATGACGTCCCTCGAACTCCGATCCAGCCGAGCTTTGAGGGAGAGTTCCGTCAGCACGACGGCATGGTGACGATGATGATGTTCTACCAACTCAGGGCTTCGTCTAAGCACCGCTACGATATTATCAAGGTGGATTATGGTGGAGGGGGGCACCGCACACGGCTAAGAGATCCAAGGAATCAATTGTTGTGTCTCCAACGGGTGCATCCCTCCCTGTATATAAAGGAGTGGAGGAGGGGGGCGGCCACCCTAGGCGCGCCCCATGAGGAGTCCTACTCCCACCGGGAGTAGGACTCCCCCCTTCCAAGTGGGAGTAGGAGAGGAGAGGGAAGGAGAGAGAGGGGGAAAGGAAAGGGGGGAGCCGCCCCCCTCCTTGTACAATTCGTACTAGGGGGGAGGGGGCGTGCGGCTGCCCTTGTCCGCCCCTCCTCTTCTCCACTAGGGCCCAATAGGCCCATTAGTCTCCCCGGGGGGTTCCGGTAACCCCTCGGTACTCCGGTATATGCCCGATACTCCCCGAAACCATTCCGGTGTCCGAACATAGTTGTCCAATATATCGATCTTTACGTCTCGACCATTTCGAGACTCCTCATCATGTCCGTGATCACATCCGGGACTCCGAACTACCTTCGGTACATCAAAACACATAAACTCATAATATAACCGTCATCGAACTTTAAGCGTGTGGACCCTACGGGTTCGAGAACTATGTAGACATGACAGAGACTCGTCTCCGGTCAATAACCAATAGCGGAACCTGGATTCTCATATTGGATCCCACATATTCTATGAAGATCTTTATCGGTCAAACCGCATAACAATATACATTGTTCCCTTTGTCATCGGTATGTTACTTGCCCGAGATTTGATCGTCGGTATATCAATACCTAGTTCAATCTCGTTACTGGCAAGTCTCTTTACACGTTATGTAATGTATCATCCCGCAACTAACTCATTAGCTACATTGCTTGCAAGGCTTATAGTGATGTACATAACCGAGAGGGCCCAGAGATACCTCTCCGACAATCGGAGTGACAAATCCTAATCTCGAAATACGCCAACTCAACATGTACCTTCGGAGACACCTGTAGAGCTCCTTTATAATCACCTAGTTACGTTGTGACGTTTGGTCGCACACAAAGTGTTCCTCCGACAAACGGGAGTTGCATAATCTCATAGTTGTAGGGACATGTATAAGTCATGAAGAAAGCAATAGCAACATACTAAACGATCAAGTGCTAAGCTAACGAAATGGGTCAAGTCAATCACATCATTCTCCTAATGATGTGATCCCGTTAATCAAATGACAACTCATGTCTATGGTTAGGAAACACAATCATCTTTGATCAACGAGCTAGTCAAGTAGAGGCATACTAGTGACATTATGTTTGTCTATGTATTCACACATGTATTATGTTTCCGGTTAATACAATTCTAGCATGAATTATAAACATTTATCATGATATAAGGAAATAAAAAATAACTTTATTATTGCCTCTAGGGCATATTTTCTTCACTTTATTGCATTGCTTTATTTATAAAGCGAGGTGCAAGCCTGTTACGAGGGACAAACATTGCCCGAGGCAACTCTACCAGTAATAGGTAGCAGGTTTCCTGGCAACATTCAATATTTTTGTCATTTTCTCCTTTACAGATTTCCTCTCTTTATTAAGAATTCTAGTTTGATCAATTGGTATCCGTAATCAGGGATTGTTTTCCAGCTGTGTTAACACCCCCTCCCCCCACTTGTATGTCATCGTTTTTACAGGGAAAATTTTGATCTATTCATTGAACATCATAACAATACCTAAAACACATAAAGAAAAACAAATTTCATTCATGTTTGTAGACCACCTAGAGACGACATCTGTATTCCAAAAATAAATGTGAGGTTCTTGGCATTCTCTTCTCCATCTTTCAAAAAAGATAGTAGGGAAAGGTTGCATATCGGCGGACCGGCCGAAGCTTCGGCCGATCGCGCCCGCACCGCTCGATCGTGTAGCCATCCCGCTCAGCATCTCCCTGATCCAAGTTTGCGTCGTTGGTTTTCCCTTTCTTGGCCCATCATGTGCCCTTGGCCCACCACGGCTGCTCCTTCAGTCTTCAGCCCTTCCACTTATCTTCTTTCACACGACCAACGCACACTACTAGGGAAAAGCCTAGCAGCAGCGCGGGTTTTGGGCCTATCAGTAGCGCGGCCAGGAGCGCTACTAATAAGGCGCTATAACTAATGCTTAGCAATAGCGCGTCTTGGCCCACGCTACTGCTAAATTGACTTAGTAGCAGCGCTTCATCAGAACATCGCTACTGGTAACTAGTAGTAGCGCTTCTCCTTACCCATGCTACTACTATTTTTTCGTATTTTATTTCTTTTCTTTTTCTTTTCATGTTGTATTCATACACCTTTACACAAGTTTTCATACAACAGGAATTTAGAGATTGTTTTTACATCATAATGAGTTATTACATCATGGGGTGAAAGAACCGTGGACTAGTTTCAAGTGGATGTCCATCCACTTGAAACTAATCCGCGGTTCTTTCACCCAATGATATAATAATATCATCATCATCATCATATCATTAACAACTTAGCATCATAATACATCATTGTCATATAACACCTCCTCAATATCATCGTTTTTATCATTGACATCACATAAGACCTCCTCAAGATCATCATTATCAACTCTAACACATTACCACATAATAAACATATTGTACCTCATAGGACCTATTACATTCGATTAAGACCTATGACATTTTCTAAGGTAAAATAACAAAAAACAAGATAGCCCGTGTCTCTCCATTATGGAGAATGGAGATTAGCCTGTCTCCAATTCTTGCCTTTCGCTGAATGTTACTTCCAAGAACCTCCTTGCAAATGTCCATACATTTCTTCCATTCTCTGATGATCATGTGTTCACGAGTTTTAGAAATCCAATATGCACAGGTGAGCTCGGTAGATTTACCTGGCAGTATGTTCAGAACTGAGAGGCGACCATGCAGAGACATCAGATGAGGCACACAATCCATTGGGAGTTTCTGTTGAAAAACATAATAATAACTCCGTAGTTAGCAATGATGTACTAGTTTTAGAAGTATGCAAAAGATGCACGGAGGTCGTAATAGTAAAAAATTTTACCAGGGTATCTCCAGAGAAGTTATCGTTGTTCAACACATGCACTAGTGGCACGTATTCACCATAATTTGGAGGAGTTCGATAATAGTCATTGTAATTCTCAAGAAGAGTACAAAATATGATCAGATGATTTTTCTCCTTATACGTTAATTGGGTGCCTTCGGTGTAGCGGGTTTTATCTACCATCTTCCGCACAGTCTTTGAAGAATCAAAATAAGCTGTCGATGGAAATAAGCTATCAACTATTTTGAAATAAACAATATAAATTAGTTAATAACTATGTTTGAGAAACTCACATAGCGGTACAATTGGAAGTGTATCTGTTGGAAATATGCCCTAGAGGCAATAATAAAAGTATTATTATATTTCATTGTTCATGATAATTGTCTTTTATTCATGCTATAACTGTATTATCCGGAAATCGTAATACACGTGTGAATACATAGACCTCAATATGTCCCTAGTGAGCCTCTAGTTGACTAGCTCGTTGTGATCAACAGATAGTCATGATTTCCTGGCTATGGACATTGGATGTCGTTGATAACGGGATCACATCATTAGGAGAATGATGTGATGGACAAGACCCAATCCTAAGCATAGCACAAAGGTCGTTTAGTTCGTTTGCTAGAGCTTTGCCAATGTCAAGTATCTCTTCCTTAGACCATGAGATCGTGTAACTCCCGGATACCGTAGGAGTGCCTTGGGTGTATCAAATGTCACAACGTAACTGGGTGACTATAAAGGTGCATTACAGGTATCTTCGAAAGTAGCTGTTGGGTTGACACGGATCGACACTGGGATTTGTCACTCCGTATGACGGAGAGGTATCTCTGGGCCCACTCGGTAATGCATCATCATAATGAGCTCAAGGTGACCAAAGTGTTGGCCACGAGATCATGCATTACGGTACGAGTAAAGTGACTTGCCGGTAACGAGACTGAACAAGGTATTGGGATACCGACGATCGAGTCTCGGGCAAGTAACGTACCGATTGACAAAGGGAATTGTATACAGGGTTTGATCGAATCCTCGACATCGTGGTTCATCCGATGACAACATCGAGAAGCATGTGGGAGCCAACATGGGTATCCAGATCCCGCTGTTGGTTATTGACCGGAGAACGTCTCGGTCATGTCTACATGTCTCCCGAACCCGTAGGGTCTACACACTTAAGGTTCGATGACGCTAGGGTTATAAAGGAAGTTTGTATGTGTTTACCGAATGTTGTTCGGAGTCCCGGATGAGATCCCGGACGTCACGAGGAGTTCCGGAATGGTCTGGAGGTAAAGATTTATATATGGGAAGTCCTATTTTGGCCACCGGAAAATGTTCGGGATTTTTCGGTATTGTACCGGGAAGGTTCTAGAAGGTTCCGGAGTGGGACCCACCTGCATGGGGGGGCCCACATGAACGTGAGTAGTGGGGGAAAGGCCCCACACCCCTGGTCAAGGCGCACCAAGATCCCCCCTTAGAAGGAATAAGATCATATCCCGAAGGGATAAGATCAAGATCCCTAAAAAGGGGGGATAACAATCGGTGGGGAAGGAAATGATGGGATTTCTTTCCTCCCACCTTGGCCAACGCCCCAATGGACCTGGAGGGCAAGAAACCAGCCCCTCCACCCCTATATATAGTGGGGAGGCGCATGGGAGCTTAACACAAGCCAAGGCGCAGCCCCTCCCCTCCCCAACACCTCTCCTCCTCCGTATATGCTTGGCGAAGCCCTGTCGGAGTACTGCTGCACCAACTACACCACGCCGTCGTGCTGCCGTTGGAGCAATCTTCCTCAACCTCTCCTTCCCCCTTGCTGGATCAAGAAGGAGGAGACGTCTCCCGTCCCGTACGTGTGTTGAACGCGGAGGTGCTGTCCGTTCAGCACTTGGACATCGGTGATCCGAATCACGTTCGAGTACGACTCCATCATCACCATCCCCTTGGCTAGCTTCTGCTCGTGATCTACAAGTGGTATGTAGATGCAAACTCTCTCCCTTGACTCGTTGCTTAGATGAACTCATAGATGGATCTTGGTGAAACCGTAGGAAAAATTTTAATTTTCTGCAACGTTCCCCAACAGTGGCATCATGAGCTAGGTCTATGCGTAGTTCTCTTTGCACGAGTAGAACACAATTTTGTTGTGGGCGTGGATTTTGTCATCTTACTTGCCTCTACTAGTCTTTTCTTGCTTCGGCGGTATTGTGGGATGAAGCAGCCCGGACCAACCTTACACGTACGCTTACGTGAGACCGGTTCCACCGACTGACATGCACTAGTTGCATAAGGTGGCTGGCGGGTGTCTGTCTCTCCCACTTTAGTTGGAGCAGATTCGATGAAAAGGGCCCTTATGAAGGGTAAATAGAAGTTGACAAAATCACGTTGTGGTTATTCGTAGGTAAGAAAACGTTCTTGCTAGAACCCAATTGCAGCCACGTAAAAGATGCAACAACAATTAGAGGACGTCTAACTTGTTTTTGCAGCGATTGATCATGTGATGTGATATGGCCAGAAGTTGTGATGAATGATGAATTGTGATGTATGAGATCATGTTCTTTGTAATAGGATTCACGACTTGCATGTCGATGAGTATGACAACCGGCAGGAGCCATAGGAGTTGTCTTTATTTTTTGTATGACATGCGTGTCATTGAAGAACGCCATGTAACTCACTTTACTTTATTGCTAAACGCGTTAGCCATAGAAGTAGAAGTAGTCGTTGGCGTGACAACTTCATGAAGACACGATGATGGAGATCATGGTGTCAAGCCGGTGACAAGATGATCATGGAGCCCCGAAGATGAAGATCAATGGAGCTATATGATATTGGCCATATCATGTCACAACTATATAATTGCATGTGATGTTTATTATGTTTATGCATCTTGTTTACTTAGGACGACGGTAGTAAATAAGATGATCCCTTACAAAAATTTCAAGAAGTGTTCTCCCCTAACTGTGCACCGTTGCTACAGTTCGTCGCTTCTAAGCACCACGTGATGATCGGGTGTGATGGATTCTTACGTTCACATACAACGGGTGTAAGACAGTTTTACACAGCGAAAACACTTAGGGTTAACTTGACGAGCCTAGCATGTGCAGACATGGCCTCGGAACACGGAGACCGAAAGGTCGAACACGAGTCGTATGGAAGATACGATCAACATGAGAATGTTCACCGACGATGACTAGTCCGTCTCACGTGATGATCGGACACGGCCTAGTCGACTCGGATCGTGTAACACTTAGATGACTAAAGGGATGTCTAATCTGAGTGGGAGTTCATAATTTGATTAGAACTTAATTATCATGAACTTAGTCTAAAACCTTTGCAAATATGTCTTGTAGATCAAATGGCCAACGCTCATGTCAACATGAACTTCAACGCGTTCCTAGAGAAAACCAAGCTGAAAGATGATGGCAGCAACTATACGGACTGGGTCCGGAACCTGAGGATCATCCTCATAGCTGCCAGGAAACAATATGTCCTAGAAGGACCGCTAGGTGACGCTCCCGTCCCAGAGAACCAAGACATTATGAATGCTTGGCAAACTCGCGCTGATGATTACTCCCTCGTTCAGTGCGGCATGCTTTACAGCTTAGAACCGGGGCTCCAAAAGCATTTTGAGCATCACGGAGCATATGAGATGTTTGAAGAGCTGAAACTAGATGTTTGTCGAGAGATATGATGTCTCCGACAAGTTCTACAGTTGTAAGATGGAGGAAAACAGTTCTGTCAGTGAGCACATCCTGAAGATGTCTGGGTTGCACAACCGTATGACCCAGCTGAACATTAACCTCCCAGATGAGGCGGTCATTAACAAAATCCTCCAGTCGCTCCCACCAAGCTACAAGAGCTTTGTGATGAACTACAACATGCAGGGGATGGAAAAGACCATTCCTGAAGTGTTCTCGATGCTGAAGTCAGCAGAGGCTGAAATCAAGAAAGAACATCAAGTGTTGATGGTCAATAAGACCACTAAGTTCAAGAAGGGCAAGGGTAAGAAGAACTTCAAGAAGGATGGCAAGGAGGTTGCCGCGCCTGGTAAGCCAGTTACCGGGAAGAAGTCAAAGAATGGACCTAAGCCTGAGACTGAGTGCTTTTATTGCAAGGGGAAGGGTCACTGGAAGCGGAACTGCCCCAAATACTTAGCAGATAAGAAGGGCGGCAAAACCAAAGGAGCTGCGGAATAAACGGAGACTGGCGAAGGACGAGGTGATGTTGCGCGTCGGGAATGGTTCCAGAGTCGATGTGATCGCCGTCGGCACGCTGCCTCTACATTTACCTACGGGATTAGTTTTGAACCTTAATAATTGTTATTTAGTGCCAAGTTTGAGCATGAACATTGTATCTGGATCTCGTTTAATACGAGATGGCTACTCATTTAAGTCTAAGAATAATGGTTGTTCGATTTATATGAGAGATATGTTTTATGGTCATGCTCCGATGGTCAATGGTTTATTCTTAATGAATCTCGAGCGTAATATTACACATGTTCATAGTGTAGATGCCAAAAGATGTAAAGTTGATAACGATAATCCCACATACTTGTGGCACTGCCGCCTTGGTCACATTGGTGTCAAGCGCATGAAGAAGCTCCATGCCGATGGACTTTTAGAGTCTCTTGATTATGAATCGTTTGACATGTGCGAACCATGCCTCATGGGCAAGATGACCAAGACTCCGTTCTCCGGAACAATGGAGCGAGCAACCAACTTATTGGAAATCATACATACCGATGTGTGCGGTCCAATGAGCGTTGAGGCTCGCGGAGGATATCGTTATGTTCTCACTCTCACTGATGACTTAAGTAGATATGGGTATGTCTACTTAATGAAACACAAGTCTGAGACCTTTGAAAAGTTCAAGGAATTTCAGAATGAGGTGGAGAATCAACGTGACCGAAAGATAAAGTGCCTACGATCAGATCATGGAGGAGAATATTTAAGTCACGAATTTGGCACACACTTAAGGAAATGTGGAATCGTTTCACAACTCACGCCGCCTGGAACACCTCAGCGAAACGGTGTGTCCAAACGTCGTAATCGCACTCTATTGGATATGGTGCGGTCTATGATGTCTCTTACTGATTTACCGCTATCATTTTGGGGATACGCTCTAGAGACAGCTACATTCACTTTAAATAGGGCACCGTCTAAATCCGTTGAGACGACACCGTATGAATTATGGTTTGGGAAGAAACCTAAGCTGTCATTTCTAAAAGTTTGGGGATGCGATGCTTATGTCAAGAAACTTCAACCTGAAAAGCTCGAACCCAAGTCGGAAAAATGCATCTTCATAGGATACCCTAAGGAAACTGTCGGGTATACCTTCTACTTAAGATCCGAGGGCAAAAAATCTTTGTTGCCAAGAACGGATGCTTTCTGGAAAAAGAGTTTATCTCGAAAGAAGTAAGTGGGAGGAAAGTAGAACTCGATGAAGTACTACCTCTCGAACGAGAAAGTGGTGCAGCTCAGGAAAATGTTCCTGTGATGCCCACACCAACTGAAGAGGAAACCAATGATGATGATCAAGGTACTTCGGATCAAGTTGCTACTGAACTTCGTAGGTCCACAAGGACACGTTCCGCACCAGAGTGGTACGGCAACCCCGTCCTGGAAATCATGTTGTTAGACAACGGTGAACCTTCGAACTATGAAGAAGCGATGGCGGGCCCAGATTCCAACAAATGGCTTGAAGCCATGAAATCCGAGATAGAATCCATGTATGAAAACAAAGTATGGACTTTGACAGACTTGCCCGATGATCGGCGAGCGATAGAAAACAAATGGATCTTTAAGAAGAAGACAGACGCGGATGGTAATGTCACCATCTATAAAGCTCGACTTGTCGCTAAGGGTTATCGAAAGGTTCAAGGGATTGACTACGACGAGACATTCTCTCCCGTAGCGAAGCTAAAGTCCGTCCGAATCATGTTAGCAATTGCCGCATACTATGATTATGAGATATGGCAGATGGACGTCAAAACAGCATTCCTTAACGGGCATCTTAAGGAAGAACTGTATATGATGCAGCCGGAAGGTTTTGTCGATCCTAAGAACGCTAACAAAGTATGCAAGCTCCAGCGATCCATTTATGGGCTGGTGCAAGCATCTCGGAGTTGGAATATTCGCTTTGATGAGATGATCAAAGCGTTTGGGTTTATGCAGACTTATGGAGAAGCCTGTGTTTACAAGAAAGTGAGTGGGAGCTCTGTAGCATTTCTCATATTATATGTAGATGACATACTCTTGATGGGAAATAATATAGAATTTCTGGACAGCATTAAGGCCTACTTGAATAAGTGTTTTTCAATGAAGGACCTTGGAGAAGCTGCTTACATATTAGGCATCAAGATCTATAGAGATAGATCCAGACGCCTCATAGGTCTTTCACAAAGCACATACCTTGATAAGATTTTGAAGAGGTTCAAAATGGATCAGTCCAAGAAGGGGTTCTTGCCTATGTTACAAGGTGTGAGATTGAGCTCGGCTCAGTCACCGACCACGGCAAAAGATAAAGAAGAGATGAGTGTCATCCCCTATGCTTCAGCCATAGGATCTATTATGTATGCCATGCTGTGTACCAGACCTGATCTAAACCTTGCCATGAGTTTGGTAGCTAGATACCAAAGTAATCCCGGCAAGGAACACTGGACAGCAGTCAAGAATATCCTGAAGTACCTGAAAAGGACAAAGGACATGTTTCTCGTTTATGGAGGAGACGAAGAGCTTGTCGTAAAGGGTTACGTCGACGCTAGCTTCGACTCAGATCCGGATGACTCTAAGTCACAAACCGGATACATGTATATGTTGAATGGTGGAGCAGTAAGCTGGTGCAGCTGCAAGCAGAGTGTCGTGGCGGGATCTACGTGTGAAGCGGAGTACATGGCAGCCTCGGAGGCAGCGCATGAAGCGATTTGGGTGAAGGAGTTCATCACCGACCTAGGAGTCATACCCAATGTGTCGGGGCCAATCAAACTCTTCTGTGACAACACTGGAGCTATTGCCCTTGCCAAGGAGCCCAGGTTTCACAAGAAGACCAGGCACATCAAGCGTCGTTTCAACTCCATCCGTGAAAATGTTCAAGATGGAGACATAGAAATTTGCAAAGTACATACGGATCTGAATATCGCATATCCGTTGACTAAACCTCTCTCGCGAGCTAAACATGATCAACACCAGAACTCTATGGGTGTTCGATTCATCACCATGTAACTAGATTGGTGACTCTAGTGCAAGTGGGAGACTGTTGGAAATATGCCCTAGAGGCAATAATAAAAGTATTATTATATTTCATTGTTCATGATAATTGTCTTTTATTCATGCTATAACTGTATTATCCGGAAATCGTAATACACGTGTGAATACATAGACCTCAATATGTCCCTAGTGAGCCTCTAGTTGACTAGCTCGTTGTGATCAATAGATAGTCATGATTTCCTGGCTATGGACATTGGATGTCGTTGATAACGGGATCACATCATTAGGTCGTTTAGTTCGTTTGCTAGAGCTTTGCCAATGTCAAGTATCTCTTCCTTAGACCATGAGATCGTGTAACTCCCGGATACCGTAGGAGTGCCTTGGGTGTATCAAACGTCACAACGTAACTGGGTGACTATAAAGGTGCATTACAGGTATCTCCGAAAGTAGCTGTTGGGTTGACACGGATCGAGACTGGGATTTGTCACTCCGTATGACGGAGAGGTATCTCTGGGCCCACTCGGTAATGCATCATCATAATGAGCTCAAGGTGACCAAAGTGTTGGCCACGAGATCATGCATTACGGTACGAGTAAAGTGACTTGCCGGTAACGAGACTGAACAAGGTATTGGGATACCGACGATCGAGTCTCGGGCAAGTAACATACCGATTGACAAAGGGAATTGTATACAGGGTTTGATCGAATCCTCGACATCGTGGTTCATCCGATGACAACATCGAGAAGCATGTGGGAGCCAACATGGGTATCCAGATCCCGCTGTTGGTTATTGACCGGAGAACGTCTCGGTCATGTCTACATGTCTCCCGAACCCGTAGGGTCTACACACTTAAGGTTCGATGACGCTAGGGTTATAAAGGAAGTTTGTATGTGGTTACCGAATGTTGTTCGGAGTCCCGGATGAGATCCCGGACGTCACGAGGAGTTCCGAAATGGTCCGGAGGTAAAGATTTATATATGGGAAGTCCTATTTTGGCCACCGGAAAATGTTCGGGATTTTTCGGTATTGTACCGGGAAGGTTCTAGAAGGTTCCGGAGTGGGGCCCACCTGCATGGGGGGACCCACATGAACGTGAGTAGTGGGGGAAAGGCCCCACACCCCTGGTCAAGGCGCACCAAGATCCCCCCTTAGAAGGAATAAGATCATATCCCGAAGGGATAAGATCAAGATCCCTAAAAAGGGGAGATAACAATCGGTGGGGAAGGAAATGATGGGATTTCTTTCCTCCCACCTTGGCCAACGCCCCAATGGACTTGGAGGGCAAGAAACCAGCCCCTCCACCCCTATATATAGTGGGGAGGCGCATGGGAGCTTAACACAAGCCAAGGCGCAGCCCCTCCCCTCCCCAACACCTCTCCTCCTCCGTATATGCTTGGCGAAGCCCTGTCGGAGTACTGCTGCACCAACTACACCACGCCGTCGTGCTGCCGTTGGAGCAATCTTCCTCAACCTCTCCTTCCCCCTTTCTGGATCAAGAAGGAGGAGACGTCTCCCGTCCCATACGTGTGTTGAACGCGGAGGTGCTGTCCGTTCAGCACTTGGACATCGGTGATCCGAATCACGTTCGAGTACGACTCCATCATCACCATCCCCTTGGCTAGCTTCCCCTCGTGATCTACAAGTGGTATGTAGATGCAAACTCTCTCCCTTGACTCGTTGCTTAGATGAACTCATAGATGGATCTTGGTGAAACCATAGGAAAATTTTTAATTTTCTGCAACGTTCCCCAACAGTATCAACAAGGACCCAAATGTCCATATTGTCTTCCTCGCTGTCAGGATCACCAAGATCCATGGTGACAATCATACCCTCATAAAAACCATACATTTTGCAAAGTGCTTCCCAATTTTGGCAACCAAAATGGGTTACGCTCTGAGCATTGCACAGATTTACTTCAAAATCCATATCATGATGGGTCCTTCGTTGTATTTTCTTTGTTTCAAAATTTTCATGGTCTTCAAAACCCATCCTCTCCAAGACATAGCGTCTTGCATGGCATGGGATAAGCTAGTCGAATTGTAAAATATGAAAATTAGACGTTGAAATAGTTGAAGTCATGCTTAATGGAGAAAAAAACACTTGTCGTTGTTGCGTACCGTTTCACAATCGAAGGTCTCCTCGAGCTTAATGCTGAAGCGCCGATCTTCGTCCAACCGAATGAACCTGTCGCACATACCTCGATCGTCGTGGCACCAGCTACACTCCCCCGGGAGACCGTCGTCGTCCGAGTACGACATTTCCTACAATCATAATTCAAAGATTAAACTTGTACATATTCTAGCACAAGTCATGCCAGAATTCACGACAAAATCCGGCATGACCTTTGCTAAAAAAGGACATATTGAGCGCCTGAAATTTGCCGGAACGGAAATTAATCAACACTCCGGCAAAACATAGGCCACTCGGAGATGTAAACTGAACATTAACGGCCACTTGGGCAACCACATATCCTATTTGAGCAACAACACAAGATATACAAGGATATTTGGCTGGTCTCACCTCGATGTCGGAGGGGGTCGGTGACTGGGACGACGGCGGGGATGTCGGAGGGGGTCGGTGACGGGGACGACGGAGGTCACCTGAAACCATATAAGTTATCACTAACAACAAACATGACATGTTCAACTAGTTTTATTAATTCAACTAGTTCTTACTAAATATAAACTTACTACAAATAGAAAAAAACTAGTTGTTTCTAAAAATAAAGTAGTTCAACTAGTTATATTAATCATCTTACTAAAAATAGATTAGTTCTGTTAATTCAACTAGTTCAACTAGTTTATTAATTTACTTACTAAACTAGTTCAACTACAACTAAAGTAGTTCAACTACCACTACTACTACTAAAAATCTAGTACTAACTAAGCAACATCTAGTACTAGCTAACCCTAAATTAACATCTACTACTACTAAATCTAGTACTAACTAGTGGCAGGGGGTGGGGGGCGACGGAGAGGTAGCTAGGGGCGGCGAGGTCGAGGGCGGTGGGAGGAGGGCTGCCGGCGGAGGAGGGAGGAGGGGCGGCCGCAGGCGGAGGGAGGAGGGCGTTGGCGGAGGAGGGAGGGGCGGCCGCAGGAGGAGGGAGGATGTGCGAGGAGGATGGAGGAGGGACGGAAGGAGGGGAGTACCTCGGCGGCGGACGGACGAAGGCGGCGGCGGCGGCGACGCACGACGACGGTTTACGCGGGCGAGAGTGAGAGTGTGAGTGAGAGGGCCGGTCGTGCGCGTGGGGATAAGGTACGGATAGTTGTAGCACGTTTCCCGAAATGCGCTACAGCTAACCTGAATAGCAGTAGCGCTCTATAGTAAAGTGCGCTACTGCTATAGCTAGCGGGGGGGGGGGGGGCGAGGTCATGGCAACTATAGCAGTAGCGCTGTATGCGGTGCACGCGCTACTGCTATTTCCAAGTCAGCAGCGCGTTTCGGTCACACGCGCTGCTGCTAAATAGCAGTAGCGTGGTATTTTGAAGAGCGTTGCTGGTAAGATTCTGTGTATGGGCTTTTCCCTAGTAGTGGCACCTGATTCTCGAAAAAAAGAGTAGCACACACAGGTCGTCTTCAATACTTTATCTTCACCAACTGCTCGCTGAAGCTCCAAAGTGGGTTGGGGAAAGAGCTGCTACCGCAACCCGATGAAGCTACATCGGTGCATCCGCTTGTCGGCTATGCTATGACCGTGGCGACCACGGTCATGGCCACACCATCACAGCTCTGCGAGCTCAAGGGCTGGCATGGGTGCTGCATGTTGCACCGTGGAGATTGCATGCTGGGACCAACGTCGCGGTGTGCTGGAACCAGCAATAATTTTTGCACCATCGACTCATGGTGGAGCTACTATACGACGTGAGGGCGGGAACAAGGATTTTTGTTGCAACTGTCATTGAATTTTGCTACGACCAATGAGAAAATTTGCTACATAAATTCATGGCGGCAACGACGATTTTTGCTGCAACCATCGTTGTGTTTTGCTACAACTAGCAAGTCTTTTTTTCTTATGTCCATTTTAATGGTGGTGACCGGTGGTAGTCGTTGATGCAACCCTGTGCAACGAGTGTCGACAGTGGAAAAAAGCTTCAACCAACACAAAAAAAGCTTCAACGGGTGCGAGTGGTGATGCTCAGATCTGTGATCGGTGGCACGGGTGGTGCTGCGATGGACGTGCTACGGCGGCATCATGAAGGTGCTACGATTTTGTTGCGGTGTTTTTTTTTTCTTGAACCAGTATAAGCGGTACTGCTACAACAACGATTTATTTTCGTCGGAGCTCGAAGGCCAGATGCTGGAACCCGTCGGTGTGGCGTGCTATGACCGGAACCACAGCTTGCTAGAACCATCCGCATCGGGAGCTAGAACTAGAAGACGATGGATACGACAACCGGTGATGACCAGAGTTGAAGGCCGTGGCCAGCCGGCGATGCTGCAACCTCCAAGGAGGAAGCGGCAAATAGAGATGGCGCGAGCATTGGTGAGCGACTGCACGGATGCAAGGCTGAAACCGCCGTCTACCCTTGTGTTGCAACTGTTGTAAAAAATAGCTTCAACCCAAGATGGAAAAGCTTCAACCAAATTTCGAGAAAGCTTCAACCGACACTGACAATCACAAAATTTACAACTATTGAAGGAAAATGCTCCAACCTTTTAGATGAAAAAAAGCTTCAATCAAACAATAGAGAAAGCTTTAACCAGGTGCTGCTCAACGAAAAAAGTTGCAACCGTTTCCAAAAAAGCTTCGACTATAGATGGAAAAAGCTTCAACCAGCAAGAGAGAAAGCTCCAACCAGACAATGTGCAACCAAAGAAAAGTTGCAATTGTTGACGAAGAAAGCTTCAGCCAGCGACTGGCCGGCGACATATATAAAAAGCTTGCGACCGGGGACCAGGGCGTGGCCGAGATGAAGAAGCTGCATGTTTCTTTTGTTGCTGGAATTGGTGAGACAAAATTTTCAACCAAAGAATCGATTTCCCCGAATTGGTGATTTTGATGCAGCTAGTCCAGGTCTGTTTACGAGAGCTCGCCGGTGGCAACCCCCTATGAGAATTTCAGTTGAGATCAACTAAGTTTAAGCTAGCTCAGGTCATCAAGTTCAGCGTGTGCACGTGCGTCTGCTACTGTAGATCAATTAAGCTGCTTGTTTGTCTGCTTGCAAGCTGACTACTGTAGATCAATTAAGCTGCTTGCCTGCTAGCAAGTTAGCTTTGCACGTAGGCGCATGCGCGTCCGTCTGCTACCTGGGCGGCTTGGGTGGTCGTGGACGGACACGGGCGACGAGGCCGGTGGCCGGCCAGTGCTGGCGAGCTACGCGGGGTACCGTTTATATGCGTGCGTTTAGATCGAAGGTTCAGACCAGAAAGAGGCGGCGGAAACTAGCAAGATGCGGAGGAAATCTAACGACATAGATCCGCTTAATCCAACGTAGGCGCGGCGACCGGCCGAAATTGGGCCGGTCGACCGGCGCCTAGCTTGCCCAAGATAGTATGTCATTTGCATATTGAAAGATGGCCACACCATTCCTTGCCATCTCTGTTGAAGTGCAATTTCATATGCCCGTGCCATTATGTACTACCAGAGCACCGGCCGCCAGGAAAGGTGTGTGTCCACTCTCCAAATGGAGGCGATTAGTTGACCAACCGCCGGCCGGCTCGGCTGGCTGGAGCTTGGTCGCACATGGCTCCCTGGGCCTGGCCACCAGCCGTACTAGTACTTGATCCTACTATATATGGTATGTGGCATCTCCTATGTGTGTACTATATACGGTATGGGTCAGAGAAAGAATCTCCACATGTTCTTTCCTTTTCCTTTGTTGAGAAAGAATCTCCACACGTTCTGCTCCGTTGACCTCGTGTGTGTGAGCGTGGCTAGCTGTGGATTTACTTGGCCGTTCCAATAGCTAGCTGACCCTGTGGATCGATCGATCGGATCGGAAGCTAGCTTAGCGAACACCACACACGATATGATACACGCACGCGCGTAGCGTGGCACCCATCGTCGGTCGATCGATCCAACTTCCAAGAGCTAGTGTATAAATATCTTGGCGTGCAGTATATACCTTGTGCATGACCTGTTCCCTTGTACTCCCTCCGTTCCTAAATGTAAGTCTTTGTAGAGATTCCACTAAGTAGACTACATACGGATCAAAATGAATGAATCACACTTAAAATGCATCTACATACATCTGTATGTAGTTCATAGTGAAATCTCTACAAAGACTTATATTTAAAAACGGAGGGAGTATATATCCAGCCATCATGTCAGGTCAGCCCAGGTGCTCGGTTGCGCCTGCTAGTGGCTGTCGACCGGATATGATATGATCGACCGGAGGAAGAGAAGACCTACGTTATATACATATATACACTCTACTAGTCTAGTTCTGCGGTTGCCGGATGAGCCACGAGTTCGTTCACACGCACACTCATCTCTACGAACGCATCAATGCACACCCTATTTTTTCTATGAGCAGAGATTGAGCCAATATATTTTAAGATTAACGAAATCACTATAGAGGCCTCTCTATTGACATAAACATTGCCTTCAATTAAAAGGATATTCTTCCATGATGAGACAGGCAGATGTCAAACATGAGGTTTGATCCATGATGAGCTGAGGGTACAACCATCTTTCTAACCATCCAACCAATAATTTGGTTCTCAGCTATGAGTTCATTTGTTTGTATTGGACAGGGATTGGCAATGCATACAAGATGAAGGAGAGATTGTTGTCGATTGTGGGCACCGAGGAGGTGTTCCATACTCAGTTTTTTTTTTCCTGTAGTGGTATATGAGATGTATGTATTTAAGATTTCAAAGAAAACAGACAAACAGATAACAGATGCAATATCGCAGTGCTGGTTTAGACATTTCTATGTTATATTCTGTGGCGTTGCCACTCTTATTCCTAGGGGTTGAAGTATATGCATGTCTCCAAGATTCGGCCAGCCTTTATTAAAGAAGAAAATATTGTTGATATTAAGCTAATTCTTTGTGAAGCTATTATGGAAACTGTGATAGTTTTTATTTTATTTTAATGGAGTATATGCTTTATCTTTCCTGGAGAAAAAATTCATTTTTAATTGCATTATGACAATGATAGACATTGGTTTATTATCAAGGTTTGCTTGATCCTTTGGCCTACAATACATTATTGTGGAATTGAAGGTAAGAGCATCTTCAATCGGACCCTGAGGGATGATGAAGAAAAAACGCTACCAAACCAGACCCCCCCCCCCCCCCTTGTTGATATTTTCGGGTTGTCCATGAACCCTCAAATTCAGGCCATAAGTGGATAGAATATGAGAATGTCTACGTGTGTCCGGGTAGTCTGCCATGTTGAACACATCCCATCCAGGTTCACTTTATCTCTTTATTTTTCTCTTTCTCTCAGCATCTCCATCAATCATATGCATGTAACCGGAGAATTTGAGGGACACAACCGAATACACGGATTGCTCATCCGCAGATGTAAGTGAGGCCAAATTACACTTGTTTGGTTGGAGATGCTCTAACATTCTAATATTTACTTTTTCCATGTAAATCCCAATGTTTGAGATAAAGACTTGGCATTCAACCATTTTTGCGTATGGAGCAATGAGGTATTCATGGACAAGCCTCAAGTAAAGAAACTTAGAAAGAAAACCAATTACGCACTCTATGTTTGTGCAATAAGCAAGACAATGATAAACTATAGGATGGTACAAATTAGCTAGTTTTTTTCTCTATGCATAATGAATATTGAGATAACAATATATGAATATTTTCATTACTTTACAAATCAACTCAATAAGGATAACTTTGCAAACAACCTTCTTGGTTACGAGGCAAGGAAAATAAAAGCATTCCACCTACAACATGATAATGATAAAGTCTTCCTCAAGATGGGCATAATGTGTTGGCGAGTAATGGCACCGAGCAAGGTGAACAACTCTAGACCCCCAGACCCCACCTACCTACCATCGCTTAGTGACAGTTCGCGAAACCATGTCTATTGGGGTTTTGAATCACGTGCGATGATTGTATCTCCACTAGTGAGCGCCACCGAGCAAGAGATGCAATTCCAAAACTAGTTTGCATTCTTGAAACTAGTAAAATGTTGAATTACATGGCTGGTAATTGATGTAACAAAATATCAGTTTGGGTAGAAGCCTCAAATTCATGGTAAAAAAATTTAATTTGATGAACAAGCTACCTCCGTCCGAGAAAGCTTGTCCCTTAAATGGATGTATCTATCACTTGAGACACAAGCTTGGGACAAAAAAATTCGGACGGAAAGAGTATAAGACATTTTACAAGCGAACCTATAAAATTTAATTAAAGAATATATCGGCTGCCCATATCAGACGGCTGATGTGCCCTGGATCGGAAGGCACGCAACCCCAGCCGATCTTTTACAAAGATCGGCCGGCCCATGCGTAGCGCGTTCCAAGAGAATAAGAGTAACCGTAATCAACGTCAGGATCATACTGTACACTGGTGCCAGTAAACAGTGTAATCCTCGATTAAGACATCATTATTGCAGAATAGACAATAGACGGGAAGATTCCTGCAGAGGCATTTTTCAACTGAAGCCCGCTCTCGCTGCCTTCATGTGCTTGTCTTCATATCCACTCGTTTCTTTGCGGTTGGGGCTGTCGAGCTGCTATATATAGGGGCAACACGACCCATATGGAGCATACTAATTCCAGCCAGGCCACACGAAACCCACAACGTAGCACACACTGCCGCTAGCTGCTCGCAGTCCATAAGCCATGGAGAATACAGCACCACATCCTTCATGCATCGGCCGACCAGCATCCATGCCGGCCGGCGAGAGCAGCTGGGGGATGCACTTTGCGTCGTCGGCGCACGGCAACCAGGACGACATGGGTCGTCAGGGAGGGGCGATATCTGACAGTAGCTTCCCCTATGACTACTCCTACTCCTTTGCCTCCCTGGGCGACGGCTCCAACTCGGCCTCCTTCATCACATCCGACCTGATGGACGAGGAGGAGGAGGAGGAGGAGGAGGAGGATTCTTTGCAGGACACTGCTTCTTCTTCCCCGGCCGGCCCTAAGGTTAGAAAGAAAGAACTTTCTCTAGTTTCTTTTTTCCGAGGAAAGGAGCATGCATCTCTCCCAATTTTATTTCTATGAACAGTTAACAGTTCGTATCATGCCCCCAGCGACATCTAGGGAACAGCTAACAGTTCGTAGCACGCTAGCTGACAATCGCCATAACAAACACAAAATACCGCAAGGCAAAAGTATCAGGCCACGTCACACAGGAGGGGAGACTACATCTAAAATGAGAGCTGAAATGAAAAATATATAGCACTGGGTTCTCAAAAGAGAGTGGATTTTCTACTCTGGGGTGTACTACACCCGAGTTTACAAAACCCCAAAAAATCAACATCAAACGTGATCCAAAAATTCTGAAATTTTGCAACATGAAACATGATCAAATGTTTTAGGTTGATGCAAAATTTCAACCAAAATTAACATTCGAGCAGCTCTCGAGAAAAAATATTATGTACTAAAATGCATGAAACATTGACCAGTGATTTTGTTATTTTTGGTGAGAGCTCCTCGAATGTTATTTGTTGATGAAATTTTGCAGATATTTAAACCATTTATTGATGTTTGATGTCAAAAAAAATTAGAATTCTTGGATCACGTTTGAAAGGTGTTTTCTCAATATTTAAAAAAAAATCGGGTGTCGTACACTGAGTGTAGCCACACCTTTCCATTCTGGAAAACCTAGAACGGACAGATCCAACACAATTTCCCTACAATATGACCATGATTAGCTTCCAAGCTTCATTCTCCTTTTCTTAGAATTTTGTTATGAGGAGAAGAGCCCCCCCCCCCCCCCCGGCTCGTGCTTTTGCTTTGGTCTTTCGAATTTGAATCTATTATTTATTTTAAACGAAAAGTTCAATTTATATTCCGTTTGCATATTCAGGTTCCTTGTGAGTTTGTGACAGGGGCTTTGAAAAAACATACATTTTAACAAATTTTTAAAACTTCATTAAGTTTCAACTGCTAAATAGTACAAACGAGTGATAATTTCACTAAGTTTCAGAAACAAAAACTTGAAACCATGTGGGGAATCAAACGAGTTTGCAGATTGCAAGGAAATCATGTTTCAGAGTGCGGCTGGGCAGATGCATACCCCCGCACCTGCGTACCCTTGTGAATTTCAAGGATTACCATCAGAACTAGAATTCTTTTCCCGCCTAACTACACTTATTTTAACTTTTGTTCCCTGAAATTAGCTAAAAAGACATTTAGTGAAAAATAACAAAGTCTAAGCTCATAGGGATAAACATTCATAAAATATGAATCTTAAGGGCATTCCATATAGTCTAAATCGCAGAAGCTACACCAACATATGCTATATTTCTGGATCTCAAACTAAATTTATTGCGCCAGCTAGGAAGCTCATAAAAACTAGCAGGAATTGAAAGCATTTCAAACTACATTCACGATATAATTTGTCACCCACAACCAAAATAATATGGTCAACATTTTCATTTGCATAACAAAATAAACACCTAGCATTACGTACTCAATGTTTTTGCAACCAAGAAGTTGATTTGGAACCATGCATGAATTGAGCTAAGCTGAAAAAAAAAACACTATTTCAAAAACTAATCAATTCCCCTGTGAAGCAGCACGTTTCTAGTTAATATATATGTTGTTCCAAAGAGCCAACCACAAAAACACTTGCCCAGTTTTGAGTACATTGTATTGTATCACAATCTAACACTGAATTGCCCCAAAGAGCACTATGTCCACCTGGACTTGTCCTCTTCCACGGACAAGGTCACATTCTCACACATATAGGATAACTGATACAAAGGAGAACAATGTCACCATGTAAGGTCTCTACGAAAATTTAGGCAGGTCCAACCTTCAGTTAAAACTCTATTAGTGGAATTATTCTTGTTATGGCTAAGATCATATTCTCTCCGCCCCAAAATAAGTGGCTCGACTTTGTACTAAAGTTAGTACAAAGTTGAGTCACTTATTTTGGGATGGAGGGAGTATAATCTAGGGAATTTCCTGCATAAGTCAACATTGCCTACCCACCGGTCCTCCCAAAATCTAGTTTGTCGACCACATAAGGGAGCTTTCTCTGGTTAGCGACAACTTGTTAAGCAGTAGTGCATATAGTGTTTCTTATAACATAGTTATGACTTGTTGTACAGGTTGCCAACATCAACGTTGTTTACATGAAGTCAATGATAACCATGGATACAAAAAAGATGAACACCCCACAACTTGTATGTTTGTGAACAATCACTATCATCTCTTCCTTGCTTCCCCAGACATTATTTATGTGTTATACATGTATATTTCCCATAAAATCGTGTGTTCTTCAAATATTGTAGGCCAACTATTTTCTTGGTGCACATTCAAGGCAGCAGGCCACTGGTGCGGTTCAAGAATCGATCATTGGTGAAGATAATAACGAGAAACAATATACTGAGTGTAATGATCTGAGGAAGAAAGGGCTTTGCTTGGTCCCTCTGTCCTTGTTGATAGACTACCTAGGATGATTACCACTCATGTACTGCAAGAACTCAGTTTACAATTTATACATAATGATAGTTCATACATCACCCACTGGTGGATTTATGTCAGCTGAGAACACTACTTCCACCATGCGTGAGCTCATGGTGGACGAACCAACTGAGCTTGGCCCAGCTCGCGCCAGTGGTTTTCAGCCCACGCAGGAAAGCTGCCTTGGAATGCGTCGGCAACCCTCCATGATTGTGGGGGCGCCAATCATACCGACAACTTGTAAAAAAATGTTCTTCTTTTTCGGGGTAAATTATTGGGCGCTGTTACAAATCAACCGGCTAATTCCCTGAAGAAATTAGTCGGGTTGAGAGCGTACGATCAACTATCTTACATCTGTTGGATCAGTCAACTCAACTTCCCCTCCACTAATCTAGCGCAACACCGGGAGCTCTGGTGTTGTCCATGTCAGCATTGAGCGCAACCCCGACGACACCCCCCTCCCCCCGACAACCAAATCGCGAAGCTCCATTTGCAACCTCTCGCGACGAGTGAAAGCTGTAGCACTACCGGTGCTGGGGAAGCTCCACTGCAGCATCAACGACGCTCCCATGCAGCTTCGGCAGAGCTAAATTGCAGCCTAATGACCCCGACGGTGCTCCATTGCAGCTCCGGGTGATGCTTCATTGCAACATCGATGCGAACGGCGAAGCTCCAACACAGCATCGATAACACCATGATGAAGCTCCATTGCATCCTCGACTAGCGCCGCATCGCGGCTCCTGTATCATCGAAGAGCACTAGTAGAAAAGGGGTCAAAGGTCCAGGTCGGGTCAGCCCATTAGTCCCAGTTCAGTCCAGAACCGGGACCCATGGGGGCATTGGCCCCGGTTCGTGAGCCCCGGGGACGGGCCGGGCCACGTGGACCATTGGTCCCGGTTCGTCTGGATCTTTTGGTCCCGGTTGGTGGGACGAACCGGGACCAATGGGCCTTGCTCCTGGCCCACCACCATTGGTCCCTGTTGGTGGCTTAAACCGGGACCCATGCATTAGAAAATAAATAAGTAATTAGAATTTTGTTCAAAATATTAAAGCAAAAAGAATTATCATAAAGGAAAATAAATAAGTAATTAGAATTTTGTTACAAACTTTAATAGCAAAAAGAATTATCATAAAAGAAAATAAATAAGTAATTAGAATTTTGTTCAAAACATTAAAAAAAAGAATTATCATAAAAGAAAATAAATAAGTAATTAGAATTTTATTACAAACTTTAATAGCAAAAAGAATTATCATAAAAGAAAATAAATAAGTAATTAGAAATTTGTTCAAAACATTAAAAGCAAAAATAATTATCATAAAAGAAAATAAATAAGTAATTAGAATTTTGTTACAAACTTTAATAGAAAAAAGAATTATCATAAAATAAAATAAATAAGTAATTAGATTTTTTGTTCAAAACATTAAAAGCAAAAGGAATTATCATAAAAGAAAATAAATAAGTAATTATAATTTTGATACAAACTTTAATAGCAAAAAGAATTATCATAAAAGAAAATAAATAAGTAATTAGATTTTTTTTCAAAACATTAAAAGCAAAAAGAGTTATCATAAAAGAAAATAAATAAGTAATTAGAATTTTGTTACAAACTTTAATAGCAAAAAGAATTATCATAAAAGAAAATAAATAAGTAATTAGAATTTTGTTCAAAACATTAAAAGCAAAAAGAATTATCATAAAAGAAAATAAATAAGTAATTAAAATTTTGTTACAAACTTTAATACCAAAAATAATTATCATAAAAGAAAATAAATAAGTAATTAGAATTTTTTTCAAAACATTAAAAGCAAAAAGAATTATCATAAAAGAAAATAAATAAGTAATTAGAATTTTGTTACAAACTTTAATAGCAAAAAGAATTATCATAAAAGAAAATAAATAAGTAATTAGAATTTTGTTCAAAACAATAAAAGCAAAAGAATTATCATAAAAGAAAATAAATAAGTAATTAGAATTTTGTTCAAAACAATAAAAGCAAAAGAATTATCATAAAAGAAAATAAATAAGTAATTAGAATTTTGTTACAAGCTTTAATAGCAAAAAGAATTATCATAAAAGAAAATAAATAAGTAATTAGAATTTTGTTCAAAACATTAAAAGCAAAAAGAATTATCATAAAAGAAAATAAATAAGTAATTAGAATTTTGTTACAAACTTTAATAGCAAAAAGAATTATCGTAAAATAAAATAAATAAGTAATTAGAAACAAAAAAGAAACCAAAAAAACTGGGAAAAATTAAAAAAAGTGTCACCTACAGGGTCACCACGGCCTGCATACGACTAGAAACCCATTACTAGGGCCAGGATGCAGGCCCGCAGTAGGCCCAATAGACCCACAAGCAGAGAGAGTGATTTAGGCCCGTAAGCCTATAGTAGAGAGGAGCTCGAAGTGGTTGGTTCAGCAGGGCTTATAAACCACTCTGAGCCCCTCTCGGCTAGCGAGGTGGGACTAAACATAGCACTGCACCGCGCCAGTTCCTGCACACGACCTTTGGTCCCGGTTGGTGGCACCAACTGGGACTAAAGGGTGCATTGGTCCCGGTTGATGGCACCCACCGAGACCAATGCCTCTCTTTTGTCTCAGTTTGTGGAACCAACCGGGACCAAAGGTCTCTGTTTCCCGCCCTTTGGGCTGCTGAAAAGAGGCCTTTGGTCCCGGTTGGTGGCACCAACCGGGACTAAAGGGGTGCATTAGTCCCGGTTTGTGCCACGAACCGGGACCAAAGCCATTGCTATATAAGTAGCACTTAGGAAAATTTCAGAACCGCCCATCCCCACTTCGATCTCTCCTCCTCCTCTCCCCGAGGGCGGCGAATCCATTCACGACGCCGGCAGGCTGCCCCGACCGAGCCAGCCCTCGCCACGCCCTCGTCCCGCGCCGCCCCGACGCCATCGCCGCCACGCCCCGGCCCGCGCCGCACCTCACCGTCGACCGTCGCCGCGCCGCCCCGCCCCGCGCCGCACCTCGCCGTCGCCGTCGTCGTCGCCATCGCCGTGAGCAACTAGTTTTGTTAGATTTTTTTTAGATTTTGTTAGATTTTTTTAGATTTTTTTGTAGTTCATAGATTTTTTTGTTAGATGTGTAGTAATTTAGATGTGTAATTAATTTGTTCATATTGTGTTAGATTTTTTTTCTGTTAATAGATTTTTTTGGTGATATTATTGTTGAATATGCATGTTTGTATGTTCATATATATTAATGATTTTTTGTTCATAGTATTTTCTTTGTCAATTTATTGTGTATGTATAGGAAAATTGTGAATGATATAAGTCATTTATGAATATGTTCATATTTAGAATAGAGGAAAAAGGAAAATATAAGAATAGAAAGTGTTTAATACAATTAGTTAGAAAAAATAATAGAACTATAGTTAAACTAGTTTATTTTTAGTAAGTACTACTTTATTTTATTTATAGTAAGTGCTTCATATATAGTTGAACTAGCTAGTTAATTTAATAAACTACTTTATTTTACTATATATAGAAGTATATAGTTTGTTTTTAGTAAGTACTACTTTATTTATTGATAGTAAGTGCTTAGTAGTTGAACTACTTGATTTAATTAATAAAACTACTTTATTTAACTATATATAGAAGTAGCTCCTGCATCGATGTCGGCGCCGCCTATCCCGCATCCTCGTCATCGTCGACTCGGTGGTGGAGGCCTGCTTGATCAGGGCCATGTTCGGGACTGGACTCCGCCGGGCTGGTATTGGGAGGTGCTACCTTCAGGGGGACGTAGGTTGGTGAGGAGGCAGCCCATTGTTGACCCGATCCTTGTTTGGTGGCGGTCGCGTGGGCCAGTGACGGTGCCAAGGCTTCCGGACACCGCGGAGGTGGTACATCACCGTGTTAGCGAGGAGGACGAGCACGTACGTCTCTACATGGTTGCATTGGAGGGCAGGTTCGACAATACCCGGCAGATTCTTCAGGGATCTCACTGGAGCTATGATCCTATGATGGTTCCTTATCTTTGGATGTCCACCGCCCGCAACGATACCCGTCGGGCGCTATGGTTCTAGCTGTATTAGTGATGCTATATGTATGACAGTATTTGAGGAGTATTAGTGATAATATTCGACGATGTACGGACACAAGAGATGATGTACTTTTGCTTATAACTGAATGCATGCTAATTTGAATACTACTTTATTTTATGATTTGATTTTGCTTATTTTATGATTTGGTTTTGCTTATTGAATGCTCATATTGGAAAAGTTCTCCTCTATTCCCGTGTGCTAGACAATTTGGTGTAATAATGCACTCGGGAATGAAAGGAGGAGCTACGTACCATCACCGATAGTCAACCCGTGATTAATAATAATGATCTAATTTAGGTTTTTTAGTACATATATTTAATTGTACAAGTTTAATATTTGAATTATGAACATAGGCCGGAAATGTCGTACTCGGATGACGAAAACCGCCCGGGGGAGTGCGACTGGTGCCACGACGACCGAGGTATGTGCGACAGGTTCATTGAGTTGGACGAAGATCGGCGCTTCAGCATTAAGCTCGAGGAGACCTTCGATGTTCATACGGTACACAATGACGACAATAGTTTTTTTCGTAATTAAGCACGACTTCAACTATTTTAACGTGTATTTTCATCTTTTCCAGTTTGACTAGCTTATCTCATGCTATGCAAGACGCTATGTCTTGGAGATGATGCGTTTTGAAGACCATGAAAGTATGAAAACCAAAAAAATTCTCCTAAGGACCCATCATGGTGTGGAAGTTGTACAATGCTGAGAGTGTAACCCTTTTTGGTTGCAAAAATTGGGAAGCACTTTGCAAGATGTATGGTTTTGATGAGGATATGCTTGTCACCATGGATCTTGGTGATCCTACAATCGAGCAAGACAATATGGAGATTTGGGTCCTTGTGGATACACCTCCAATTCTTCCCCCATGTGAGCTTAACATAGTTATTTAGTAATTTATATTATTTATTTCAAAATAGTTGACAACTTATTTTCATTGACAGCTTATTTTCATTCTTTAAAGAATGTGCGGAAGATGGTAGACAAAACCCACTACACCGATGGCTCCGAATTAACTTATAAGAAGAAAAATCATCTGATCGCATTTTGTACTGATCTTGAGAATTACAATATCTACAATCGAAATCCTCAACATTATGGTCAATACGTGCCACTAGTGCACGTGTTGAACTACGGTAACTACCATGGAGATACCCTGGTAAGATTTTTTACTATTACGACATCCGTGCATCTTTTTGCATACTTTTAAAACTAGTACATCATTGCTAACTACGAAATTATTACTATGTTTTTCAACAGATAATCCCGAATGATTGTGTGCCTCATCTGATGTATACGCATGATAGCCTTCATGTTTTGAACATACAACCAGGTCATCCTACGAATCTCAACTGTCCATACCGGGTTTCTAAAAGAAGTGGAGACATGACAATCAAAGAATGGAAAAATGTATGGACAGTCGTAAGAAGCTTCATGGAAGCAAAAGGAAGCGAAGCGCAAGAATTGGAGACAGGATGATCTCCATTCTTCATAATAGAGAGTCGGGGTCTATATTGTTTTATGCTATTTTACCTTAAGGGTGTTTAGGTCCTACCTGATACTGATGATCATGTGCTAAGAACAATTATGTAGGGTTGGGTTCGATGACTATGAGGATGATGATCGTATGACTTATTATTAATAACGAGTAGAAGTTGTATGATGATGCATGATTAGTAGGACTTGTTATTATATATGATGATGTATGATGCGAGCATGCATGAATTATTATATATCAGCGGGTGAAATGAACATAGCAGTAGCGTTGGTAAACCAAGGATGAAGATATAAGAGAGGACACTTCTCTCTATTAGCTAGCTAATAACAACCTAAAAATAACCCCCAAAACACCTAAACCAGCCACTTTTTTTTAAAAAAAAGAAAAACCTCAGCTCCAGCCAGCTGCTGACGCGTGAAAGCCTTTTGGTCCCGGTTTATGTGTCACCAACCGGGACCAAAGGCCCCCCTGCCTGGGCTGCCCGCAGCGGCCACGTGGATGCCCATCTGTCCCGATTCGTGTAAGAACCGGGACTACCGGGACTAAAGGCCCTTACGAACCGGGTCAAATGCCTTGTTTTCTACTAGTGGAGCGCTGCATCGCCGTACCCCTATGCCTCTAATGCAGCACTGTGAATTCTGCCGAACCCCATCGCCGTCGTGTCACCAACGAGGGCTGCAACGCAGCACCGACACGCGGGCTTGGGTAGCGTCGTGATGCAGCTTCGAAGACAGCGACGCGTTGAGTGCCTGGGATGCCCCACCGACTGGAGCTTGGGGTCATCGCCTGGAGCGCGTCCATGGCGGCGAGAGTAGAGAGAGCAAGCGGTGGGAAAGAGAAAAGAGAAAAGGATTGATCTAATTAGGAGGAAGAGACGAGAAGATAAGGCTGAGCATGGGCGCCCCCCACCGGGACGCGTAGCACTCACAACGAGCGGTTTACACGAGCTCGTTTTCATCCGGTTGAAAACAAACGATTTCATAAATTATTTTGTTCAACTATGAACAAATAATAAACAAGTAAAAAAATTATCAAATGCATGACAGGGACAAAATTTTAATTGTATATATAGCTTCGGTGCACCCACATCGAAATATTTTAAAGCTCAAGTTGAGGTAAAACTTGGGGTGCAACAGTTGATCAGTGACATACTGACATCCAAATTGAAAACTTTAATGTAAACAAATCTTACCACCCCTTGCTAAAAAAAATAAAAAAATCTCACCTCAGCAGAAAACAATTTTTTTTATGATACGAACATTTTGCTGAAACGCAAACATCGGATACATGCAAAAAGGATTATTAAGTTCATGAATGTAGAATGGCATGAATCTTGATAGAGCTCTGTATTGACTTGCAGTTATTTATCGCTCCTTTTTATACTAAGGGCATGTACAATGGTGCTATCTTAGGAGTGCCACGTTGGATAAATGATGAGGTGGAGGAGAGAGAACTCGTAAGAAAAGACTTGTCTTCTCTTATTTAAGAGAAGACAAGAGATGATCTCTTAGGGCCTGTTTGGTTTCAATAAGTCACCTGACTTATAAGTCAGGTGACTTAAAACCAGTGACTTATAAGTCATGCCTGTTTGGTTGTCACCTGACTTATAAGTCACCTGACACACCTTTCCACACCAATCAACATCATGCAGGTGGTGGGACCCACGCAAAAGGGGGTGACTTATAAGTTTTAAGTTGGGGTGAAGCAACTTATGACTTATAAGTTGGGGTGACTTATAAGTCGGGTCTGTTTGGCAAAATAAGTTACTTTTTTCACTTTTCGACTTATAAGTTGGTGACTTATTTGGAACCAAACAGGCCCTTAGCATAATATGTCTCACCATGTTTTTAGGAATAACTAGTTACTGAAGATAAGGCTAAGGCATGACCCATTGTAGACGTCTTTTTTGTCATCTTTAAATTACATGCAAGACTTAAGATAAGACTATCTTATCAACCATTGTACATGCCCTAACGTTGAGACACTTATTTTAGGAAGTAGGGATTATAAGCTTACTTGTAGTAGAATACAAGTTTGTTTGAATACAGCTACTATAGGCTCCTCGCAAAAATAAAGAGAATACAGCTATAGACCAAGAAAAGAAAGAGTCTGCATACATATCCAGAGTCAGCTTCCTTGGCCTCCAATGTTTCTCCTGCCTACCTCGGTTGGCCTCGCTTCACGCGCTTCCTTAGAAACAGGAACGATTCGGGAGAGAGGGGGGAGAGAAACCGTGCCGTGCGTGGGTGCCAAGTTTCGTTCCTTCCCCAGCTGGCACGATCAGCGCCGTCTGCAACTGTACATGCACCACTGGACGGCCAAGATCCACCCGTTAGACGTGTCCTGCACCAGTACGCCAACCCAACCGACTCGGGGTCTGCTTCCGTGTCCCGCACGAACTCCCCTCGACCGATTCCACCAGTCCACCAATAAATACCCATCGTGGCCTCCCCCGGAAGCATATGCAGAGAAAAACGAACTTCAAGCCTCCAGCGATCTCGACCGCCAGAGCCCCCGGAGCCCACACACCCGCCGGCGTGTCGCCGCCTTCGTCGATCAAGAGCAACACCGACGTGGCGCTGCCGGAGTTGGAGCAGCGCGTCAAGGTGTCGCCACCGCCGCCGTTCGCGTCGGACAGGTGGGCTGCGGGCGGCGCCTCGTCCTCCGACGAGGAGGAGGACACCAAGAAGACCAAGAACAAGAAGGCCGCGACCGGCAAGACGGTGCCGGCAAGGAAGAGCGGCAAGGCCAAGGGCAAGGACAGGTACCTCGTTGCGCCAAAGGCAGAAGCTGACCAGGAGTTCATGCCCGCAGGGGTCCCCGACCCGTTCGCCGACAACGACGCGCCCCCGCCCTCCTCGTTCGACCCGTTCGCCGATGACGCTGCCGGGGGCGGCGCTGGGGTCGACGAAGCCTACGTGCACCTCCGCGTGCAGCAGCGCAATGGCAAGAAGACGCTGACCACGGTGCAGGGGCTCAGCGCCAGCTACAACTACGCCAAGGTGCTGCGGGACCTCAAGCGGGAGCTCTGCTGCAACGGCACCGTCGTCGAGGACAAGGAGCTCGGCAACGTCATCCAGCTGCAGGGCGACCACCGCAAGCGCGTCGCCGGCTTCCTCGCCAAGGCCGGCCTAGCCAAGACGGAGTGCATCAAGGTCCACGGCTTCTAAGCCGATCTCCATAGAGTTTGTTTATCGGGTTTGCTGTTTGGTGATTTGATTTCTGTGTGAGTCTGGCCATAATGGCTTGCGGTCGTCGGGTTAAATCGTGTAAGGGGTCACTTTTTGCTATATCAATAATAATGCAGACTTTTATAATACTTAACACTATTCGGAAAATTACCTATGAATTTCGAGCAATTTTCGCATGACATATGGTGATTTGGATCTTTAAAAAATTTTCATGACAACCGGAGGAAATTTTCCATACAATTTGTGGGTATGTCAAATCTCATAGACTTAACTACTTCAAGTCAATACAGTGCTCACTTTTCGTAATTTTTACATGCCAGTTTCATATTTTTACATGCCAGTACATAATAGTCTAAATGGCATATAACAGTCTGACCACAGTGCCCGCCTGTAAGAAGCTTACATTTTATTTGACAGGAAAGTTTAGAAGAAAAAAACGCGCACCCGCAGGTAAAGTGCCAGGCCGTTCACAGCGCGCCTCCGCTGCCGCTGCGTCCGAGGGCTCATATTATGTCTCGCTTGCTGTTGTGAGTCCTTATTTATTCTTATGACAAATTTAACTATGATTTTCAGCTTATGGTGCAGTGCTCAATACTAAGATGAAGAGAAAAAAAAATTATAACAGTAAAATAGAAGAACTCCTACAAATATACTTGTTACACACAGGTAATATTGAACTAATTAGCGAAATCGAGCGGCCAGTTCTCACATACATCCATGCAGTTTTGTGGTCCAAAATTTTATCTTTATATATGCGTGACGTGGCATATAGTAATGGAATATTCACGTGAGCAAGAGATTCCTTGTCTGATGGGTGTGAATGTTGCATTTACTTTGGGTTTTCAAATTTTTAAAAAGTCATATCTTTCAAACCGCGCATCAAAACTCGGATCTGTCTTCACCATGGATTCCTTGAGGCGATATCTTTAAAACTAGATCCCGCATGAGTATCTTTCGATGAAATTTTTTCAATACCAATTTTGGTGTTATATGGTGCAACTTTAGTACTGCATTACGCAACTTTAGTACTGAATGATGCATTTTTTTAAAAAAAAAACTTGTTTTTTGGAGCTGTATGATCCAACTTTCTATGGAGTTGCAACCTATCAACCATGATCACGTAATGTGCAACTAGGGTGTGTTTGGTTGCCGTTGTGAACAGTTACTGCATTGCATACACTTCTCAACCCAGCCTGGTTGAGCAAAAACAGGCCCTAATACGCCATCTGCAAGTTGTTTGGTTGCCTGCATCTAGTATCCCTACATTTGGTAATACGCAAGTGCACTTTATTTGGTTGCCTGCATTGGCCCAAGCGGCACATGAACATGGTGTTTGGTTGCATACGGCGTACATGTTGTGCTTACCTTAAACCCTAGTTGGTGAGGATCACATCTAGGACACAACGCCACAACACAGCAATGACGATGAACTGAGCGACGATGATGAAGTTCTTCAGCTTCACCCTAAACCGACGATCCACCTTGACACCTCCAACCTTGCCACTGTCAACACTGCTACCTCCGTGCTTTCGCACCCAGTCGGAGTAAGCTTGTTCTGCTGCCTGCCTAGTCTTGAACCCTCTATGGCTGTTGTTGCTATACGATGTCACTTGTGCATTGGCTTCTTCCCATGAACTATAAACCCCTAGAGCCTTACCGATGAACACGACATACCACTCGCCCTAGCAATGCACAAGAGCAAGAGTTAAAGCAGCAAATCAATGCAGCACACAAGTAGTAAGCAAAGTAGCACACATACAACAATGGAGCAGAAGAGAAGTAAAGCATGCATGATCATACGACATAGCACGTTCAACCTAGCACTACCTTGGTGTTAACCTACCACCACATCCAATAGATGGTGTCGTCCTACCACCGCAAGTTCACCATCAGCGTGAGGGGTTAGTATATACCATCTCACCAAAATATACAGACCATCAAATTGTTTTTCAGCCCTTGCTACACAAAATGTACGTCGTCATCATCGCCACCGCCATCGCCGTCGAGGATCATGCACGCTCACAGGCAACACTACTCTAGTAGTAGTGCTTGCCCAGCCAGCTCCTGAGCCACAGCACCCTGTGAGCGTCTGCCATGGCAACGAACCCAACACCCAGGGCCTTGTTGTCAAGCAGGTGGCTGAGAGCTGCCATGAGAGCCTCGTCGCTGAAGCCACCCTGGGTCATGACAGCATCATACAGGTCAGGGTGGACGTCGAGGGGCTTTGATAACCCACAAGTATAGGGGATCACAATAGTTTTCGAGGGTAGAGTATTCAATCCAAATTTATAGATTTAACACAAGGGGAGCCAAAGAATATTTGAAGGTATTAGCAGCTGAGTTGTCAATTCAACCACACCTAGTTATTAATTATATGCAGCAAAGTGATTAGTAGCACACTAGTATGATAGTTTTGAGATGGTTGTATCTTCCATACTACATGCATTATAGGCAGTTCCCAAACAGAATGGTAAAAGTTTATACTCCCCCACCACCAACAAGCATCAATCCATGGCTTGCTTGAAACAACGAGTGCCTCTAACTAACAATAGCTCTGGGGGAGTTTTGTTTAATTATCTTAATTTTCTTTGATCTTTTTGGATCATGGGACTGGGCATCCCGGTTACCGTCCCTTTCTCGTGAATGAGGAGCGGAGTCCACTCCTCATGAGAATAACCCACCTAGCATGGAAGATATAGGCAGCCCTAGTCGAAACATGAGGTGCTCGAGCATACAAAATAGAATTTTATTTGAAGGTTTGGAGTTTGGCACATACAAATTTACTTGGAACAGCAGGTAAATATTGCATATAGGAAGGTATAGTGGACTCATTGGAATAACTTTTGGGTTTAAGGAGTTTGGATGCACAAGCAGTATTCCCGCTTAGTACAAGCGAAGGCTAGCAAAAGACTGGGAAGCGACCAACTGAGAGAGCGACAACAGTCATAAACATGCTTTAAAATTAATTCACACCAAGTACAAGCATGAGTAGGATATAATCCACTATGAACATAAATATCGTGAAGGCTGTGTTGATTTGTTTCAACTACATGCATGAACATGTGTCAAGTCGAGTCACTCAATTTATTCAAAGGAGGATACCATCCCATCATACCACATCATAATCATTCTAATAGCATGTTGGCACGCAAGGTAAAACCATTATAACTCATAGCTTCAAGCATGGCACAAGCAACTATAATCTCTAGATGTCATTGCAAATTTGTTTACTTCATAATAAGCTGAATCAGGAACGATGAACTCATCATATTTACAAAAACAAGAGAGGTCGAGTTCATACCAGCTTTTCTCATCTCAATGAGTCCATCATATATCGTTATTATTGCCTTTCACTTGCACGACGAACGATGTGTATAATGATAATAGTGCACGTGCATTGGACTAAGCTGGAATCTGCAAGCATTCAACTCAAGAGAGGAGACAAAGTAATATGGGCTCTAAGTTAAATAAACAATCATGCATATGAGAGCCGCTAAACATTTTCAATATGTTCTTCTACTCTCGACCCCCAAAGGAAAGAAAAGAAAATAAAACTATTTACACGGGAAAGCTCCCAACAAGTAAAAGAAGAACGAGAAATCTTTTTGGGTTTTCATTTTAATTCTACTACAAGCATGGAAAATAAACTAACTATTTTTTTTGGTTTTTCTTAAGGTTTATCAAACACACAGGAAGAAAGCTAGAAAAAGAAAATTAAACTAGCATGGATAATACAATGAAAGAGTATGAGCACCGACGACTAGAATAGTGTGTGAACATGAACGTAAAGTCGGTGAGAAATATGTACTCCCCCAAGCTTAGGCTTTTGGCCTAAGTTGGTCTAATGCCAAGGATAGCTTGGCTGATATCCGTAGTTGAAACTGGGGTCGTACTGAGATGCAGCAGCAAATGCCTCCTGAGCTGCGGTATGTTGGTGAGCCGCCTCTGCTCTCCCCTCGTGTTCAGCTGTTTCCTCCCTGGTAACAACATATCTTCCTTTTGCCTGGTAATCAAAAAGGAAGGGAGCAGGAAGAGTAACATGGACAACACTACGTCTGTCAAAGATTAGTCGATACTGGAGGAATTATTCATTCCTCTTAAGAAAATGATGATGGACCATAGCGTCATAATCTAAATAAGCAGGAGGAAACATCATATCCCCCTCTCGTGGGGCTATACCAAGATAATTTGCCACATGGGTCGCATAAATTCCTCCAAATAAATCTCCAGCTCTACCATTATTATGCAACCTACGTGCAACTATTGCCCCCAAGTTATAATCTTTACAACCTAACACAACACTCTTGAGGACACAAAGATCAGGGACACACATATGACATGCTTCATCTTTACCGTTAATGCATCTACAAATGAAAAGAGCAAAATAATGTATAGCAGGAAAATGAATGCTCCCTATGGTACCTTGTGCTATGTCCCTTGATTCTCCCACAGTGATACTAGCAAGGAAATCTCTAAATTTAGATTTGTGGGGATCATTAATATTGCCCCACTGTGGAAGTTTGCAAGCAGTTATAAAATCCTCTAAGTCCATGGTGTAAGATGTATCATAGATATCAAATAGGACACTCGGAGAATTACGTGTATATTTATATTTAAACCTTCGCACAAATGAATCAGTCAATTGATAGTACTGAGGACACTTATCTTGTAAGAAGTCCTCCAGATCGGCATTATGCACATACGCGTCAAATTCCTCCTTAAAGCCTGCTTCGACCATAAAATCGCCGGATGGCTACTCACAAGCTCGTACTTCTGCGTCCCTCGGCAGTTCAACGTCTTGCTCACGTATAGTAATCATGGGTCCTTTCTTTACTGAGGAACCACCTTGGTACATTCTCCTAGACATAATTCTTTTTCTGAAAAATTTCTGAAATTTTAGTAACTTCAAAATAAAAGTGAATAAAACTAAACAAGGTTGGTAGCAACTACTCCTACAAGTGCCTAGAGCGTATATCATGCATTAGAATTACTTGGGACCTCATAATATTGACATGCAAGCTCAAAAACAGGGTCACCTATGCAGCAAAAATTTGCAATGAATAAAGCACTAGAACAAAAACTAATTGGACCAATGGAGGAGTCACATACCAAGCAACAATCTCCCAAAGCAGTTTTGTGAATGGGGCTTTGAGGAAGGAGATCAAAAATCACAGAAAAATGAGCTAGAACTCGTGCTTGAGTTGGATGGGGATTTTTTTGGGAAGAAGATGAAGTGTGTGGGTGCTGGCATAAATGGAGGGGGGCCACCAGCACTACAAAAAAATACACTTCCATGATGATACGTGTTTGTCACAGTAGGTTGCGTTTTTTGTCATGCATGTACATCCATGACAAATTTATGACAGAATCAAGATAGTCATACCTGTGCTGTCATAGAAGTGTTCCATGACATTACCAAAATTATCATCACGGAAGTGTCCCCTTCCATGATGATAAATCACACATCACAGAAGTGCTTTCGTCAAGGGTGACCGACACGTGGCATCCACCGTAACGGAACGTTGTTAAGCTATCGGGTCGGGTTTTGGATCCGATAACCCATTAACAGCCCCGACCAATGGGGATTTTCCACGTGTAAAATCATCATTGGCTGGAGGAAACACATGTCGGCTCGTTGTTGGGACAGATGTCATCCACTCATTGGACTGAAGGCGCGTATGATACGTCGACACGTGGCACATCCCAACAGAGGCCCATTCCTGTGAAAAGGCCGACCCGTTTGACTTGGTCAAAAGGTGACGGGCCGGCCCATGGAAAGCCTGTTAATGACCTGTTCGCATATAGCCCATTTACAACCCGCTAACCCAAGGCCCGTTACGCCATATCTGAATTAGGCCCAGTAGCGTCATCTAGGCCATCCAATATGATTCCAGCCTGTTTTCACTTCTGGCCCATGTATGGCCCATGACATCTTTCGGCCCATATGAGGCCCTATGTAACTCTTGGCCTATTAACAGCCCGTGGTGAAACTGGCCCGCAATGAACAGTGTATCACTTTAGACCCATTAACGGCCCATGGTGTATCACTTTATACCCATCAAGGGCCCGTTATTCAGTTGGGCCGTTTCCAGCCCATGTTATCTTTCGGCCTTCTCAGAGCCCATTTATTCTTGGGCTCATTTCGAGCGTTCGTTTACTTACGGTCCGTTACTGTCATTTTATGCTTGTGGGCCAAATTCAGCCCGTGGTTACAGTCGGCCCGTTTGTGGTCCGTTAATACATTGGGCCGTTTTCACAGCGTCATCAAATACAGCCTATTAACGATGGCCCGTTATGGTCGGCCCATGAACGGGCGATTCCAATTCTAGCCCGTTTACGGCCATAATGCGGCATGTTATTGGCCCATGTTTGGCCAATCAATAATACGGTCCGTATAAGGCCCATTGATGATATAGCCCGTAGAAGGCCCATTGTTTCTACGGCCCGTAGAAGGCCCAATGTTTCTATGGCCCGTAGAAGGCCTATTGTTTCTACGGCCCGTAGAAGGCCCACTGTTTCTATGGCCCGTAGGAGGCCGAGTGTCACTACAGTAAATATTAGCCCATGGTTATTGTGGCCTAGTTTAAAAAAATAGGTTATTGCAGCCACTAGCAAACCGCGGAAAAAGAACTACACTGACTTCAAGCAAACAAATAAACAAGACAATAGGTAAATATATAAGCAAGCAACTTATGCTAGGCTATCACGGCTATTACACATATTACATCCAGTGGGCATCAAAGTTCACCACCAGTGCAAATATAGGGAACACATCAACATATAAACGCCGTAGCAAAACAAGTCCAGAACTGAAACCACTTCAGAAGAGTTCAAGAAACAATATCCTGGGTACCCATAATGCTGGCAAGATGCTTAACAAGCGTGTTAACTTTCTCTTGTTTGGCGCTTAAATCCTCTAGCGCTTGCTGTTGCACAAGAAATTACACATCTGAATTCTGCAGGGACTTCCTTAGTCCTTCGGTTTCTTGCCGCAGCACAGCTGACTGATGCCTTTCAGCTTGTAGCTGAGACTGAAGAAGCCGAAGTGATTCAGGCAGCGAGTTCGAAGAGCTTGTGCCAGCGGTACTGGCCAGTAACTCGAACACTACATCAAGGCAGGACTGTGGGGTTTTCTCACTGTCTACAAGATTGTTTTTATCACCTTTCTTGGAGACCAACAAGGTTGTCTCACTATCTTGAACCTTATCTGCATTACTTTCTCTACCATTGCATAGTGGGGTGCTCTTCTCCAATATTCTGTTTGCATACTACAAGAGAAACAAGCAGACACATCACAGGTTTAGCTTGTAGTATACCAAACTCATTTTGGTAAACCGGTTCAGTAGTAAGGTGGACAGGATAACAACATGAAACAAACATATATCTATGTACTATGGTCACTGTATTGTCCATATCATTCTAGTTTATGTTCCCTAATCAAGATAGAGACACAGTTCAACTCATATATTTTTAAGACACAGCAGCATAGACATAATATAAGTGTGAGAAACTACACAACATTGGCAGCACTTGTAATGTGCATCACATGAGAACATAACTGTTTATACAACTTAAACTGAAATCAACATAGAGCAATAAGTTAGAACAACAATCCAGTTAAAGAAATAGGTTTAAAACATACCTGTTGCGCCATTGGAGTTTCAATGGGATCCTTCAAATTCGAAAGTAGTTGGTATGAGTAAATACAGTGATGCAACAGCAAAGGAGTATGGACCATAGCTACGGAATCTGACCTGAGAACTGTTGCTCTTCTGCTTTAAAGGTGGAGTTTGGGTTAGCTGTGGTGGTCTTCGTGCTTTGGGCACTGCAGTAGCTTTAACTGCTCGTGTGGCGGTACTCTGTGGTGGACATGGTGCTTTGTTAACTATAAGTGGGTTACTATCCGCTGGGGTTGCAGTTAGATGGGTTGTAGCTGGTTCTCTGCCCAACGATGTAAGTGTGCAATCTGGAAGAGTCTCGATTATGTGTGGTGGGGCTAGTTTGTGGGCCAGTACAACCATGGTTCTATCTGCATCGACGGTAGCACTGTCTTTTGTGAAGAACGAGTTTTTGCTCCCTTAGATACTGCCATCACCCCCTCCAATTCAAATGGCTGATAAACAAGAAAAGAAATTGAACGTACAGACATTGTATGATAGACAGATGTGGTAATTCACATATATGTTGTCTAACCAAACAGGACAGCATGACACAATTTCACATATATGATGCCTAACTAAACAGGATAGCATGACACAGTTTTAGATATATGATGGATAACTTAACAAGATATAATGGCATAATTCAACATATGATGAGTACCTAAACAGGATGACATGACAAAACTATATGATGTCTTTCTAAAATAGGTTGGGATGAAATAATTCACATACATGTTGTCTAAGTACACAGGATGGCATGATATAATTGACATAATTGATTCATATACTAAGCAGCTGGCACTCGCATGTTTGATCTCTAAACTAAGAAGATAGAATTCAATATTGTGCATATGATGTCTAAACTAAGCAATGCAAGACACCATATGCATCATATGAGAAATATAAACATTGCAACTTAGAGCATACACAGGTGGGATATAGGGCTGGTCATCTGTCTCTGAATCCTCCTCTGAGGAGCTCCCTGTAACCATCGAGATATATGCTTCAACAGATACCATTGCCTGCTCTGAAGACCTTGTTTTCACTCCAGATTTTTCCATAACCGGCTCGAATGGCTGATACACATGAAGAGTAGTTCAATATACACAGATTGTCGACAAATGGAATACGTAATGAGAAAAAAGATGGCATGAGATAATTCACATATATGATGCCTGGCTCCATGGCGGTGCATAATTCACATATATGATAACTGGCTGAAAAACATGGCATTGCATAATTCACATATCTAATATAGAAAGCAAACAGGAGGCATTCACACGAAGCATGTCTAATCTAAGCAGATGGCATGGCAATGCAACACACCATGTGCATGATATGAGCAATATAACCCAGCCAAGTTAGAGCATGCACCTCGGGGGGGGGGGATATGATTGGTCGTCTCTCTCTGAATCCTCCTCTGAGGAGCTATCTGTAACCAGCAAGAAATCTGCATCGACAAGTAGCACTGACTGCTCAGAAGACCTTGTTTTCACTCCAGATTTTCCCATGACTGACTCAAATGGCTGATGCACAGGAAGAGTAGTTGAATGTATAAACATTGTTGACAAATGGAATACATTATGGAAAAAAATATGGCACGATACAATTCACATATGCGATGACTGGCTAAACAGAATGGCATTGCATGATTCACGTATATGATGCCTGGCTAAAGAAGATGGCATTGCATAATTCCCATATACTCCCTCCGTTCCTAAATATTTGTCTTTTTAGAGATTTCAAATGGACTACCACATACAGATGTATATAGACATATTTTAGAGTGTAGATTCACTCATTTTGTTCCGTATGTAGTCACTTGTTGAAATCTCTAAAAAGACAAATATTTAGGAATGGTGGGAGTATGTTATAGAAACCAAACAGGTGGCATTCACATAAAGCAAATCTAAACTAAGCTGATGACATATAAGATGTATAATGTAAGCAATGCCAGGCGCCATATGCATGATATGACCAACATCAGCATGCCAGGTTAGACCAAACACCTCAGGTGGTAAACAGGCATGGTCGGCTCCTTCTGAATCTCCATCTGAACAGTTATCTTCCTCTGGAATACAATCTGGAAATGCAGGAGAGGGGGGTGGCACTTCGCCCACCATGGAGTAGCGTCTGCATGACATTATATTTGCACACAACGGTCTTCTCTTTTTCTCTACATGTTCAGTACGATTGTGTACAATATCTGACATGCATAATAAAAACAATAGTTAGATTTTGTAAGGCCTAAGGGGTGCATGCAAAAATCAAGACTGGTGGTAGCAAACGAGTGGATGGATCCAAAACTAATGATCGCAGGTAGCTTATAGCTTCAGTTTAAAAAGATAGACAATGGATCATATATTGTTTGTTGCCCACCCAACATGAACCACATAGAAGACCCCAGATGAACCAGATAGTAGACAGATAATATTAGTTGCTGGATCAATATGAGACCCATGGGCAATTCAAAACTCAAGATTGAACGATAAAGTAGAAGGTAATAATAACCGATGTATAACGTAAGCAAACACGAAAGACTGCGACCTCTCTTCCGGAACTGTGTAGTCCTCAGGTTCATCTGCTTAGTCGATGATGGTAATGCAGTTGGCGTGGCTGCCGGCAACGGGAAAGATGATCTGAGGCGGTGAAAGAAAGTCTGCAGGGGGATCTCTACTGCAGTGAACGCTTCTGTCGATGGTGCACCTCAGGTGGGGTGGATGATGACACTGCAGGAGCAGGACATAACACACAGAGTTTTCTTTGACGCCAATCTTAAAATGAAGTAAATCTGTAAGGGCTCCTTAGAATTGGAGGATTCTATAAACGCAGGGACAGGAAAAACACAGGAATAGGATAGGAATGCACGTGCAAAACAGAGCATTTAGAAACATAGGATTTCAGTCAACCTGGGTGTTTGGCTCACATGAATTGGAAGAACAGAGGAATGGAGAAACAAAGTGATGCGACGAGTGTACAACCTCTTTGGCATAGCCTTGTGGACCTCAGCATCATTGGGTTGGACGTGGTGGATGGTGATGATGCCGGTGTGACTGTCGGAGGCGGGGAACAAGATCCAAGGTCTCTGGAAACGGCGCCAAGGGTACTGCTCCACTGTGATGGACAGTTCCGTTGTTGGAGCAGCTCCACTAAGGTGTACGGCGACGAGGCTGAAGTATGACAAGACAAACAACTTTAATCTGAAGTGGGACCCTAATATCATCTGCAATAGATGATGTAAAATACATCACCAAAAAGTGCTAGATGTAAAACGCATCAGCTGCGCCACGACCGCTCCGACAGATGCTGTAAGTACTGTTCACTCTGAACTTAACTGAAGAAAATGAACTTCACAGTCGAAACTGAATTTTACTGTCGAAACTGATTGAACTAGTAACAGAGCATTGCAATAGATGTTTAGGGCGTTCGAGGACTAGTAGCAGAGAAGCAGTGATCTAAATCAGCAGACGCTCGAGCAGGGAACACACTAGCAGAGGGCAAGTCGTGCAGTAGCACCGCGAGCGAGTGCTAAAGCAACAACTCCTGTAGCTGCCGGAGGTCGTGCAGCAGCAGCAGCAGCGTAAGCGAGAGCAAGAGCAGAGCAGCAGCACGAATGAAAGCAGGAGCAGTGCAGCAACGCGACTGACAGCAAGAACAGAGCCACAGCGCGAGCGAGAGCCGGAGCAGCTGCAGCTAGTGTCGTTGTGGAAGTCACTGCCGAGGAAGCAACGACATGGGGGAGAGATGCCGTGGATGATGTGGCCGGTGACGGCACTGTCGATGGAGACGCCATGTCTACTTGGTATCGAGCACCGGCAGCCCCGTGAGATTGAATGAAAGATAAAATGTAGCGGTGAGTGCAGAACCTCCTTGGTGGCGCCGAGTTGGCCTCGGCTTTATCGGAGTAATTGGTGAGGTTGCTGTGGTTCCGGTGGGGCAGGTCAAGACGGCGCTGTGGGGATTGAGGTGTCGCGATAGACGAGGCAAACGTCGGGGTAGCTCCTTGGAGGGGGAGGACGGGGCAGCTGATCCGGCCGGACGATGAGATCGACAACGGATCCTCATCCGGTGCGGTGGATGAGGGACGGCGAGCTGTTGCGGTGGACGACGTAGTCGGGGAAGAGTCTCCGGCTGGGCGGCGGTCGGGAGGCCGACGGAGGAGCGTGGGGTTT